>NW_008752234.1:134678-146256 GCF_000715545.1 Opisthorchis viverrini | reverse complement strand
GAACATGCTTACGGACTGGAATCCTCCACTGACTCGAACACGTGACGCTATCTCTGTTGGAGTGATTGGAAAAAAAGGGGCTCAACAAGCATACTTGTGAGAACTGTTCCCTGTAGAAAAGCCATAAAAGCGGCTGAATAAAAATCACCCACCGCGGACCAAAATTAAATCCAGCAACAACAAGCTGTGCCGTCAACCTAAAGCTGAAAAACCACGTGCCGTTTTCATCATCATGCGCAATTCTATGTTGCTTTAACGACGTATTTCTATCCTAGACTAATCATAAACGTGTCACGGCCACTGGAGCTTAGTCTGGGGGTGATTGCATTTGATGTTTGCATCTAATACTTCCTTGTATAGGTAATGAGGAAAAGTTACTGGTACTCAAACACCTCAATCTAAGTGCCAGTTAGCCATGAAAATAGACAGAGTTAAGGGGACACCCGGAGTATTGGGTAATACATTTGGGTGCTTAATTCAAATTAGCAGCTTGTAGGCGTAGTATATCGTTGATCTGCACATCGTTATGAGTTAGACCGTGGGAAATGCTCACACTTTTCAAGAAATCCGCTTATCAGCAGAGTGTAAGATGATTTCGAAGATATTGTTGGCTGAACGCCTGAGTACTTTTGGCACTAGGCAGCGTAAACGCACTCTTCCGTCTGCGCTGACGTATATTTCGCTCCAACCTGTGATGGAAAACTGAATTACGATATGTGCAATGTCCACTTGCTACACTCTTGTTGTCCGATAAATTGGAAAGACCTTGCATCCCCATATCGAGTGTGCTAATTTATCACGTGTGCGGTCACAATATCACAAGATATGTCTACTTCACCCAACATGAACACGTAGACGCTAAACAGAGTGCACGTTTGCCGCTCTTTAAGATGTCTAACTGATGTGCATATTTATCGTAACAATTTGTAGTTTAATTAGGTAGCATTGTCAATGGCCGCGAGAATAATTCAAATGTTTCCGAAACTTTCGCTCATGGTTCAGGAAATATTCAACCGGCACAAATGAAGAGGCTGCCTCCATAGGCAACTACATTGTACATCAAAAGTCAAAACCCAAGTGGCTGAGACATGCCTACATAAAGGAAAGACAGATAATTCAGAAACATCTCCCCAGAATTGAAGACGGATCTTATATAGGAAACCTTCAAGGAGAACCATTAGGTTGATGTGCTATCAAGCGAGGATAAAAATGCGATTCGGAAGAGGAACGTAGCAAACGGTGGGTAAATAGAACACCAAACAAAATGACGCCATTGTACACAGCGAGGCCGTTCAAGTTGTGAAGTGTAACCCCATATAACTAGTGGCATTAAAACCCAGGGGTGATTCTGAACACCATGTTTTGATACTGATTTTCAAGGAACCTTGAATCCTAAACACAGCTAAGAAAACAGTGCAAGTCTGTATATATTTATGTATATATCGCATATATTTCGTGACTGGAGCGCACATTATGAACAGCATAAGGTTGAATACCACAGATTTTTTCCTGTTTGCACAATATTGGCGGACCACCTTACCACATCTCGGTTTAACATGCAAGTGACCAAAATGGCGTGTGCAATTTTGATGGCCCATCGGCAAAGAGAGTAAATGACCTGTGCACATGAGCCCATAAACTGTGTTCCCTTGATCAACCGAAGAAACGCAATTCTTCTTGTAATCCCTCTGAATAATCCTAGAAATAAACAGTTGAGTTTGCCAAAAACAGTGCGCTTTAAATTATGCAACGGTGCTCAATCGTAGTGGCTTTTCTGAGTTTAGGCGAACAACAGGGGTCTCTGATTCACTACAATTGCATCACTGTAGAGTCTTCAGTGAGGCCAAACTGGTGTGAATTTCTCGATTTCGGAGTTCACAGGCGGCTGTTCTAGCCAACCTGCAGAGTTTGTGGCTGACCATACAGCCTTTTGTCTGTTACATTTACTAGATCAATTGTGAGCATGAATTGCGGGCTTGACTACGGCAGTATAGCGATCGTGCTATGGGAGCACTCCAGCAAAATGAATTAGGATGTCGAAAAAAAGTGACGATATGTTATATATTCAAGCAGCATAGTGATTAATTAGGAAGATGGTTGCGAATTCTGCTTCTGCCTGACGCTTCTACACGCGCAGAACGGGTGATAGTTCATCGTACTAAATTTGTTGTTAACGGGGTTACCAAATATTACGTTCATCATGTTACAATTCAGAAGGTAAACAGGATGGCGAAAACCCTTTCAACAAATAAAAGATCGTTAATGTTTACTGTTTCCTGTGCTGGGCGTTGTAAAATTGTTCCCAGTATATTGATGGCAAAAGGCATTTCAAGCACATGGTAATGAGTGAGGATCTATTCAGTGAAAGCTCGCCCAGCGACGGGAAGAAGCTTTACCCTGATATGGATAACTAGGCACCAGACCGACAAATTGGTGTTACTTCGCCTATTCTTTCTATTAATTATAAGTGCTAAAATTGCTGTCAAAGTAGTCTGATTGTTGGGCTTCAGTTCTTTTTTAGATATAATATTGTGTGATGAAGTAAGCGGACCTGATGCCAACTACCCACTATTTTATAATTACAGGTATCAGAGTTTTTAAACCGTTTTTTATTTCCGCTTGTAAAATACAAATTTACTCTAATTTTGTCAATTTTTGGTGACAAGCTGGCGTCAAAATTCTTTTCAGTGCCCTGGTCTTGTGATGGTTTTTATTATTGTCAGTTAGCTGAATATTCCTAAAATTTTTCTAGCTTATTTCTCCAAAAGTACAAAAGTCATTGGTTTGACGCAGTTTTACTGCAACTCGCTTGGTTTGGTTCGGTTTATAACAAGACAAAACAACTTACTTTTGCAAACTCTTCATCACTGTTAGGGCCCATGTGATACACTTTGTTTATTTTCTGTAGAGAGCCTTTTCTATTGTTGTGTTTGGATGGAATGCATGCGCTATGTTAACTTGATTTGCTGTGGTATACGTTAGCAAATATTCCAAACGGCAGCCCAAATCCAGCATCAGCAATTGTTACTCTTTCCATCTCAGTTACAGCTTTCAATGTAGTATAATGTCCAGACTTACAATAACGAAAAAAGTAGCAGAAAAACAAAATCGTTGCTCTACATCACAAAATTTCATCTCACGAACCGACCTGCCTTAGTGACAAAATTCACAAGCCGGCAAAAAATGTCAACTTTCCCGTCTGGTTTGCATGCAATAATTTTTTTTACATTTAACAGGTTCTCAGTGTTATAGATTGTCGTATGTAAAACTGTGCCTTGCTGAATACGTCATTGCCGCTTGGCATGTTTAGACCTAATGGTTAAGAATGGTGAAAACAAAAAAAATTCGACCGCTGTCTGGTTGTGAATCCTCTTTAATGGGAAACCAGACCAAACCCGAACCGCCTTGCACTAGGCCGAGGAGATTGGATTAAAAATGATCTCCGCAGGGTTCGCAAATTTGGTGTTTTAGCTCACTGCAATATGATATTTTTTCGTTATTTGCTCAAATGATCAATATGGAGAGAAGCCTATATGTCCCTCAAATGCATGGCTAGACCATGGTCGAGAGGAATTCGTGCTGTTCAAAAATTCCCCGATGTTCTTTATTTTAGACAAAGTAACCTGCGTCCTCTTTCGGTTGGATTTGACAAGTGTTTAGCTGATGGATTTAGAAAACGTATGACGTATAAAAGGAAGCTACATCAATAAAAATGGTGGAAGAATAAAAGCACAACTTTGTTCCAAAAAAGCTATCGAAATGACCGCATTTCCGCAAACTTGCTTTTTATAATCAGAACTGCATTTCTTATGTAATCTTCAAGAGACCACTTCACAGGAACGCCAAAATAGAGTAGTAAGACAGCGCCGCATGCAGCAACGTTTCCAGTTGGCGTGGAACCCTAATTTTTGGTGTCCTCAATATTGACGGTATCTCTCGCTAGATGTTACGTTCACAATGACATCCCAATATATACCGCATTTGTGCGCAACGTCCACCAAAACGGGTTTTTCTGATGCATTTTGGAACTCTTGGTGAAGGACTGGATGGTGTTCTCCGGCCGCTTCATTAGATGGAGGGTAATGGCGTGACTTCCCTAAGGCTTTGTTATGTTTCTATACATACTGTATAATTACGCCTCATTATTCAAGTGCAAAGTCATACTTCTCCCATAAATGGATGTGAGTGTATTATTAGTGTTAATTATTGCCAGTGGCCGAGTGGTTAAAGCCAATATGGGACTATATTTCAGCTGTCTTATCATTTCCTCCTAGGCGACATGTGTGATAATTAGCCTTCGTTTGAATTCTGGTAAACGTTCTGATCGTCAAACGTACCAAACTCACTGTACCAAGTGACAATATTGTATTGCTTTGTAGATAATTGCAACATTAATTTTAAATATGTAGCGATAAGCTGGAGGATTCTGGCCACGTGTTTGTTAGGAACATAGAAGTCGCCCTTCATAAAGGTATATATTTTATTAGGAGACAGTTTATTTAACTCTGGAAGTAAAACGTAAAATATGAGATACAGGTAATTGGACTTGAATCTGGTTTGCAGCTGATCACGACGGGACATTCTAAGGAATAACCAGCATTATTTATTTATTTATTTTTTAATCAGTCATTCAACATTCTCTCCGGATAAACCCGCGTTTTTTTTAAAACTTTTTCATGCATTTCACCTCTAACCATTGAAGCCATAGATGATTCCCCAACCTTTGAAGCTAAATTATTTTGTTGGCATTTGGGATAGCTTTATAAAATCGTTATTTTGACACGTTGATCAGCTGATGAAACCTTTGTCAGTGTTATGTGCCAGTGGTTTATGTGCCAATGGTTCATACATACTAAATATCTCAGTTTAAGCTAATTTTACTTATGAAATTGCAACAAACATCTCGAATCGTTGCAAGAAATTTCGCAAAAACCCGTGAACAAAAAATAATTTGATGCCAGAGCAAATCACTTTTCCTCCTTCTACTGTTGAGCTCAGAACACTTTTAGACTGATGCAACAACAGATGAAACTCAGAATACCACATATACGTGAACAAATGAACAACTTTAACCTGTAAACCACATTAGATAGAGATCAACGGTGTTGTGCGGCTTTAAAATATTATCTTTAAATGACCGTCAAAACTGATAGGCCAAAGCTGCTGTTCACTCACCCTAGTGAGGGTAATAGAAAAACTTCTCAATTATTCACAATATGTGTTGGAAAATTAGGCAATAAAAGATAAGCTAACCTTATACACGACTTAGGTGGTCCAAGGGTAATGCGCGCAATCTTTTACTGCCTCATGAGCCAGTCTATAATAATTGCACAAAACCCTTAACTTGTCTAAAAATTTTGGAGGATGTCTGCCATTTTTATATATCTCATAAGCATCTGAAAGTACTGTGAATCCATTATTGCGATAAAACGAGGGAAAAACAGTATGTAAATCAGTTTGAGCTGGTCATTTTATTGACATTTTTATACCACACTAAATTATTTGGAGGTTAAGGGTCTAGATATGTTCACTACAACAAATACGAAAAAACGAATAAAAAAGTGACTGAATTGATAAGCACATGATTTTCATAAATAACACGGAACGCTCTGTTAAAGATGCGCAAAAAGTTGTACGAATTTTTCTCATATTTTATGGCATATGGATGCCGGTAAACCTAATGCTGTTTAAGAGAACCGTTCAACATTATTACTTCTCGATACCTGAGATTTTGCTAACAGCTCCCCCAAAGTACGCACAGCCCACGACTAAGTTCTCTGAAATTCTGTGCCTTATATAGGGTAAGAAAAATGCACAAGCATTGTGTGTGCGATTTCTTTCACTCAGATTATCATCTCCTTGTGTNGCTAATTTTACTTATGAAATTGCAACAAACATCTCGAATCGTTGCAAGAAATTTCGCAAAAACCCGTGAACAAAAAATAGTTTGATTCCAGAGCAAATCGCTTTTCCTCTTTCTACTGTTGAGCTCAGAACACTTTTAGACTGATGCAACAATAGATTAAACTCAGAATACCACATATACGTGAACAAATGAACAACTTTAACCTGTAAACCACATTAGATAGAGATCAACGGTGTTGTGCGGCTTTAAAATATTATCTTTAAATGACCGTCAAAACTGATAGGCCAAAGCTGTGACTCGTCAAAACTGATAAGCCAAAGCTGCTGTTCACTCACACTAGTGAGAGTAATAGAAAATCTTCTCAATTATTCACAATATATGTGTTGGAAACTTAGGCAATAAAAGATAAGCTAACCTTATACACGACTTAGGTGGTCCAAGGGTAATGCGCGCAATCTTTTACTGCCTCATGAGCCAGTCTATAATAATTGCACAAAACCCTTAACTTGTCTAAAAATTTTGGAGGATGTCTGCCATTTTTATATATCTCATAAGCATCTGAAAGTACTGTGAATCCATTATTGCGATATAACGAGGGCAAAACAGTATGTAAATCAGTTTGAGCTGATCATTTTATTGGCAGTTTTATACCACACTAAATTATTTGGAGGTTAAGGGTCTAGATATGTTCATTACAACAAATACGAAAAAACGAATAAAAAAGCGACAGAATTGATGAGCACATGATTTTCATAAATAACACGGAACGCTCTGTTAAAGATGCGCAAAAAATTGTACGAATTTTTCTCATATTTTATGGCATATGGATGCCGGTAAACCTAATGCTGTTTAAGAGAAGCAGTCAACATTATTACTTCTCGATACCTGAGTTTTTGCTCTCCCAAAGTACGCGCAGCCCACGACTAGGTTCTCTGAAATTCTGTGCTTAATATGGGGTAAGAAAAATGCACAAGCCTTGTGTGTGCGATTTCTTTCACTCAGACTATCATCTGCTTGTGTCGCAATGGCGTTTGTGCGTCTCACACAACCTGTTTATTTTATTTTGCAAACAAAAGAACACCGATTCAGTATGAAACGCAAATATGAGTCATTTAGAGTGCATTTGCTCGGTTGCAGCGGCATGCAAGCGTTCAGAATTGATTCGCACATTGACACAACTTTGGGTCATAACGAACCGTAAATAATAACACTATATAATTGCGTAGCGCATGAAGCGTTTCGTTTGCAACATTAGCATGTCGTAATTCCTGTATGAGGCGCGCGAAATATTCCTCTACGCAGTAAACCCGCTGGCTTTGCAGCAAGCACTTGTGTACAGCTCTTGGGTCTGGCGATTATCTTGCTACACTCAATGTATGAATGTAAATATACAGTAAAACCACAGTTTGTGTACGTAAGCAGCTATGTGGCAAAACATTTTTTCAACGTGCGGTCATGTGATAGCTGCTGTTGCTAACAGGGGACGCGTTTTTTATGTGCGCACGGTTATTTATTCAGCCGCTTACACAACGGCCCGACTAATTTTTTAAACCGAATTTAGTTACTGAATATAAATTAACCAAAATCAAGAGCTAGCGGGATGCATCAAATTAAGTTGATGACAGATGACGAAGGACTAAAGCATTGCGCTCCTCTTTACCTATAACCGTCATGCTATAACGGAATTTTGGTATTAAACGTTGAGTCCGGTATCCTGGGTTAATCTTTTATCAACTGCACAATATGAAAAATTTTACTGCACTGGCCAGCTAGTGTACACTATGCTATAACGGAATTTTGGTATTAAACGCTAAGTCCGGTATCCTGGGTTAATCTGTTGTCAACTGCACAACATGAAAAATTTTACTGCACTGGTCAGCTAGTGTACACTTAATGTGCTTTACATTGCTGTCCGAGCTAAGATGAATGGAGCGAGGTCCATAAAGTATACATTTTTTGTCCTTCACTGGATATGTCAAAATTTTCTTTGACGCGCATGTGAATAAAATAAGGTTTAATTGGCACTATGAAGCAGAACAAAGTTCGTTATGTTTGCACAGATGCCGCCTGACTCCCCAATGGTGTTCAAGATATTTTACCGGAGAAAGGCGAACATTGTCATATTTACCTACTTCAGTTACATGTTAACTAGTAGTCTTTGCGGCCAGCAAAACATATTCTTGTCTCCAAAGACTACTTAATCTCCTGACGAAAAATGCTTTTTTTGGCCGAGTGTCAACATTAATTAGGTTTTGTCCCCCTCTAACAATTACGTCGAAGCACACTGCCAGTTGAAAATTTCAATTAGGCTATTACCCATTTGTGGAAAAATAAGCAGGCAGGATAAACCGAGCAAGATTGCATCATGCACCTGTATATCTTGCGACAAACTATGCTTTTGCAGTACTCCAGGAGGCAGAATTTTCAATTAAGTGGACTACTTAAGAGCAAACTGGTCACTAAAAACGTTCAAAGCGATCAGATTGCTGTCAATAGCCTTGTTGGTCTTGCAATGCTCAGGCATTCTGAAAATTGAGTAATCGTTAATGATGTAATGTTTATGGGCTAAATGTGCACGGCTTCAGCACAGTCACGAATTCCTGGTGAGACAAATTTGCTGAAACAAGATTTGTTTTCTTAACCGCAGGTGTGGAATTCATGGTTGTACGTAGCCGTGTTACACTGAATTGGGCTTAAATGATGCTTCAAGGCAAAGTTTAGGTATTTTGTAATAACATTGTAAATTTAGATGTGGTTGTTACTCTCATTTAGCCTTGTGCCTAATTCCACTCTATTTGTGGAGGCTGGGAGACACATCCCAATTTAGGCGCTGCGAAGTTTACTATTGCGACTATTGTTGTGTTTACTTATAAGTGAGGCACATTATTGCTGAATAAGCCTATTGATGTTTTTCCGGAAACCTCCATCTATTTGAATTTTATTAGAATAGGCCATTTAGCTGATAGCCCAGAGTATAAGCTGAATTACCAGAAACTGGTTCCACATTTCCTGATGAACGAACAGGTTTCAGTCAGGTCCTCATGTTTTTTTACCATCTGCTTACCACTATTTGCTATAGATCAAAATAAATCACTCAGGTTGCACGCCGTTATTGCACACCGCTGTCTCATAATGGGCCATCGTCGATCAAGTTGACAACAAAACCTGAATAAACGCAAAAGTACTCAAGTTTCATTAAGTATCTGAGTTAAGTTCAGCCCTTTTTATCTCAATGTTCCGAAGACCTTGCTGATCATTATTCGAATTCGTTTGAATTCTGGATGTACGTCTTGTCACGATTCTTTGTCATGATTGGTTTCATTTTCACTTGGTTTTAACAGTTGAAATACTGCTCAGGAGAACACAAAATCCTAAATATCTTTAGCTATACGTTGGACGCCGTGTGATGTGAACCGCATTTGTATTATATTTTGTCCACAGTAAAGTCAAGTTCCTTTCCTCAGTGGTCTATCTGACAGGTTAACAACGGTTTCGTTAGTTCTGTCATTGAACGCAGTTGTTTAAACTCATGGATCCCTTTATCTCAACAATCTTGGCCGGCGAAACTTCACTTCATTGGCTTTATCGCTGATCAGCTGGAAGCCATTGGGTGAGAATGCGGTCTAAAACTCATGAGCGCGTCAATGGCTTGGCGCCGGGCACCGGTATGGTAAATGAATCTTTAATGTAAGGATATCTTAAATGCTAGGAAAGTCATCTTAGCGGCTGTGACGGATGTATCCGGTATCTGCATAAACCGGTTTGTGGAAATATTATTGTGCCTCATGCGTATTATGTGAAATCGCCAGCCATCTCAGCCACGATCGTTAGGTTTGCCACCGCATGAACTAGGCCCATTTTCAGCTAGTATACTAAAACCAACCACCCTCATATGGAATTTGCACGATTTTGCCAATGGGCTTGTAAAGCTTCCTTCAAAAGCGGACAACATAGTACTCGTGAGTTACAACGCCATACCAACGTAAATAACCATTGCTATGGCGGATGATTTGGAGGTGAACAACAGATTATGACTAGCAAACACAAAACCTTAGGGACACGGTACTCGGTGGAACGATTAGCTTAGTGTATGACAATATGTTTAAATCTTGACCAGTTTGTTCTTGATACAGGCCTTTTCCTACAAGAAAATAGCCTTCCAACGGGACCCACGATATCTTCAGTTTAAGTTATTCTGTAAATGGGAGACCTTGAACAAACGGCCCTAGCCGGGTATCCTCGTCTAACAAAAATATTTAGTCGTTACGCGGACTGACATACCTACGTTGTCGTCGAATCGTGATGATGCGAGCAACATCCTTTGTCATCTCGGTAGTTTAGATCCTAAGAGGTTTAGCGCATTGATATAGTCCACTTCGGACGCAATAGACTCCCAAACTGAATGAAACGGTCGCAATCCTGAAAATTTCTCCCTACCAAAAACCAACAAAAACAGGATTTATCTTGAACTTCTCATCGGAACACGAAAATTACGCCAGTATTGTCTCAGTAAGGTTTGGTCAGGTCAGAGATTTATTTACTATTATAATTATTGTCTTTATTTATTATTATTATTATTTGGAAATCAGCCAAACGCTAGCGTAGGTCGAGATTACCAATAGGCTTCAAAAGGTGGGTTTGATTGGGAGGAGATTGAGAAAAATATTAGCTGCGGTATGAAGACCCAGTGAGGAATGGATTTACACAGCACACATTCCATAAAAAGCAGGAAAACGGTGTCATTCTCAGGCCGGAATTAAAATATTCCCTTCTGGTTCAGAGTACTGGAACTGTGTATGTTAATAAACCTGACGACTGCACTGTGGTGTGAAAAGTCAAACTGCCAGGAAACACCAGTTTTGATGGTAAAAAAGACTCAGCAATAGCAGTACATGCGTTAGACCCTGAATGCAGAACAGATCTTGAGAACATGGAACTTTAAGACGGGGACTGCATTTTACACAACAGCGGATGATAGCCTGGGCATGTGCAAATTACCGGACATTATAGGGTAAAAAGAACTGAGGGTGTGGAACTATACCTTATAAAGACTGGTATTAGATAACCAAACTGACATGTGACTGTTTTTCAATACACCTAGCAGCACTCGGAAAAGAGAAGGGTGAAATCCAAACGCGACCTAAGTTTGTACAATTCCTCACCTTTACTCAGCACAAGCGCATCCACGCAAACAGACAACGTTCAGAGGGAATTTTTACGTGAATTGAACCAAAACGGCTGGACACTAAGCTGAACTAGGATTCATTCAGGTATGCCCATCAGTCTTAGCAACTAATGGCCCACTCTAACAAAGAAATTTCTTTTCGCTGACACCTAACACCTTTGTCTTAACTTGGCCGATTGGTTCCCGTTCCGGCTTGAATTGCGACCAAACTCGTAAATTTTGAGTAAAAAGCAAAACGTTGCCCGGTAATAAATCCACCAGTTGTTCCCACACTTTCGAATAATCGATATGTAACGCAGATGAACCTCGACTGTATTTGCATGCACGTCTATCACATGAGCTTATGTGTCTCTCCCCCCTCTCTCCCTATTGCAAGTACTATGGTCGAACCACCACGGGCCCCGGACAGGGAAGAGTGGCCCCCCCGACTGACCTTGACCGACCCCCTTTTGTACACTCCCGTCTTCCGGTTTCGGTTCGGGTTAATACACGTGCGTTGTTGCTACACTCCGGTCTTCTTCCCTGTA
>NW_008752234.1:115318-134619 GCF_000715545.1 Opisthorchis viverrini | reverse complement strand
CACATTTCAGAACTGACGTGTGCTATCGCTACATCCTCTCGAACATCGAATACCGCTGAATTCCTGACGTCCCACACTACAGATATTATCCACTACGAAAGCATGAATTTTGCAGAAGCTTTATCGTACTTCCTTAAGTTTAGAATATATGGCTGGTTATGACTTCCTGACGTCCCACACTACAAATATTATCCACTACGAAAGCATGAATGTTGCAGGAGCGTTATCGTAATTCCTTTCGTTTAGAATATGTGGCTGGTTATTCGGTGATTCGGTTGAAAGTTGGAAGAACTGACAAAAAAGTTCAAATTAATTATGCGGTTATGGAAGCCTGAAAAATGTGTTCTGTGACGACTCAATGTGCTCTATGTCGGTGGAATGCACACAGTTGGGAAATAAATACATAAGCGTCTCGTCAAAATAGTGTTACATTCAACGGAAAGTTGATGCACCCTTCATACACGTTAATTTATCCCAAATCGCATGAATTCGAAAAGGTGATTACTGAAATTACAGGCATGATCAATTATGGGATTAAAACCGTCAAAGTGATAGATATGTGGCTCATGCATTTTTATTTTGTGCCATAAATGTTTTTGAATTATGCGGATTTTTAGTTTTTGTAAGTTCATATGCAACATGTCTGTAACATATCGTAAAGCTGATTATCGTGGGTGATTTAACTATGCCTAACTATAGCAGCAGCAAATTGAAGCAGGAACAACACTCAGTTTGATCGCTCGGAGGCTACAAATTCCTCAAATATGAGTACCAATTATTAGTCTCTTCATACCCAGTGATAGTGTGGAACATGTTGGATTTTACACCATAGAACGTTTTGTGCAAATCGATTAACTAGATAGACGAGTAAGTTAGATAAAATCAATGTGAGGTTAGGGGTGTGTTATAAGCGTTGAGAAGGATACAGAAAATAATGTATGTAAATTTTCAACTCTCCCGCAGAGGTGCCTGAACACCAACGTCCTTCTACTCAGTGTTTCCTACCCAATAAGATCTGGCCCACAAAACGCGGCGTGGTTGTCAATTATGGAATAGCAAAATACGAAGTTTAATTTGACCGTTCGTTGCAATTTCACAATTGATCGTTTTATGCTAACTGGGTGCTCAATTATCGGTGGACGATGTTATTTATGCACTGTGCCTGTTTAAGACAGCAATCATAAGGCAGTCAATATATGGACACAAATACATAAATATTTCTGCAGCAACATAGTAGTTAAAGTGTACTGATGCGCACCTAATATTATTTAGACTGCAAACCAGATTAGTCAGCATATTGCACCGCGGGTCGGCTGTAATAAAACATGGCAAACTGCCTCCATCAACAACGACATACATATCAGTTGTATAATAAATTAGAACTTTGTGTCAACAAGAAAACAACCACGGGGCCGAATAACTTTCTTTCTGAACTTTTGTTACAGCTATCTCGATGGCGTAAGTAAAATACTGATAAGTCGAAGCTGCCCATAACCCGAGGTTGAAATTTTGCCCTACACTTTGGGTAACCAGACCTTTCTAAAAGTCCAAGAAGAGAATTTTCCCCTCGTTTATTTCTCAGTTGCAGATGTACTAAAAATGCAGAAGTACACATGCAATCAAGGCGGTTAGAAAGCAAAATATAAATAATCAATTTTGTGTTGCGTAGACGCCCGCGACACTTTTGCTGTAATGGAAATTCCACAAGTGATGGTGCGTTGTTGGAAATCACACACTAGGTAGATTTGTTTTCCCAATAAACGAAACCGAAAATCCAAGGTCTAATACGGCCGATTATCTAACCAGAGAATACCTCTGCAGTTGAAAAAATCAAGGTTTTCATGGTTCAAACGTTTGACAACGCGCTTGCAATAACCTGTCAACATAAACGTGTGTGTGCGAAATCCTCATTCGAATTGCATTATTATCATCATCATTGATGCGATGACATCAGTGTTCAACACCGGCGCGCTGCTGCACTGTCGTCGGTACCATGGTTGTGAGTGGGTTTGGATATTACCAGAGCGCCCACACGTAGAAAAAAGGACGATAAGGTTCCTCGACCAAAGGCTTAAAACCCTAATCACAAGCAGTGCTTTTTGGCGGGAAATGCAAATTTATTACCATTTCTAGGGAACAAGCCGCTGAAATGTCTAACCTGGGGAACTGTGTTTGTCATACCTCTAATCATTGACCAACCTGGTATAAGAAACTCTGTGAGTGTTGCGGGGACACCTTTACAGTATGGATGAGGTACGCAGACCGTCACATTAGGCTAAGGTCCAGTCTCTTCGAATTATACTGACTGGTTCTTTATGTGATAATATTCTGCCTGTAAATCAGTTATCACACAGTGGGTGAATGGGCCTTGATAATATGAAACGAAGATGAGTCTTCGACAAAAAGCAATTTGTTTGTTTTTGTTTGGATACTACCTAACACTGTCTACACGTAATACTACTTGAAAACTATATTGGATATAGTGAACATTCTATTTATATAATTTTGGCCTTTCTTATGCAATAAAGCTCACTTCTTGAGAACCACAAATCAAGCCAGCACCGAGAGACAAAATCATATTTTGTTGGGCAATAGTAGGAGACCGAACTCAGGTAATTCCTTGTAATATTGGTAATTTTCTCTCAAAGATGAGGTGGCGGCGCCTGGTGTATGGCGAACTGTTTCATTAGGATAAGTTTTATTGGGATAGCTCTTTGACTATTTAGTGAATTCTGATGAAAATAATTAGTCCAGATTCCAAACTGTAGTGCAGCCCAAGCGCACACCTCAGAAAACCGTGTTGCTACGTTTTTGAAAGTGGTTAAATATTCAGAACAATCGACTCTTTGGTGTTGCTACGATAGGAAGCAAAAATCTTCTGAGCTCTAATTTACAGGATAGTACACCTTATCTCAGACAAAACTGAGACATGTCAAGTTTTTGGCAAATATTTTTGTTTACGATTCCATTCAATCTGCTGCTTGAAAACCCATCCGATTGACTACAGGAGAATACGGCCACCGTTCACATTATGCCCGACCATTGTTGTTTGATTGGTTGCTCAATGTTCCCACAGCTGATACCGTGACAAAAACTCAGTATTACTTCCGGGTTAATAACGCTGCCTTTATTTGCACACGATTTACATCGAAGGTTTAAAATTCTATAAAGTAAAATAAAGATTACCGACGCAAAATCAACTTGCCGGCTTTGCAACCGACTAACGAAATAGGCGTGACTGTAAATCTGTTTTGTGGACTTTTCATAACTAAACTAAGATACTATTTTATACATATATTAGGCTAGATATCAAATGTCATACTCGCTCCAAGAATTTTTGGAGCTACTTTCCAAAAGTTGCGCTGTTTGACCAACTACTATACAGCTACGCTATCAGATATATTAGGCTAGATATCAAATGTCATACTCGCTCCAAGAATTTTTGGAGCTACTTTCCAAAAGTTGCGCTGTTTGACCAACTACTATACAGCTACGTTATTCTATCAGACATGGTATGCCTCGCAATAATTTTAGTGTGAATATTTTTCTCTGCGGAGTAAAGTGAAGATCATTTATTGGTTGTTAGTTTCAATCAAGTTTCAACCGAGTTTCTGTAGAGGCGCGAGTATGGAAGAATGGAGCATGGCATAGGCTCTAAACGAACGGAGGGTTTCATTTGCTTGTAACCATAGTAATGTATACAAACGTCATATGATATAAATATGCTGCTCAGTGCGGTTACGTTATTTTTAGTTACTGAGGATGATTTCAATAATTTTTTACAGCTCCTTCACGATTTAGCTTTTAAATGATGCAGGTGTTGATAAGATAGCTCGACTAGTGGTCTTCGCGTTGCGTATTTGTAGATCGATTCTCCAATGACATTTATTCATTAGTATCTCAGATCAATCAGGGCAGTTGTAGCTCTGCCGGGACTGCTAATCTTACGTGACGAGTTCGAATAATTTTTTACCATAAGTCTGGGTGTGACATATGTCAAATATTCGGTCAGTACAAAATACTTATGTGGCTATCTGTCCAGCAGCTTTTCAGCGCAAAGGCCTTATTTATGAGGTCAAGTTGAGTCAAGGAGAATATAGGTAGCTTTATTGTCTGGGAAAAAAAACCAATAAATTTAAAATTAGCTAAGACAAACCGTGAGATAAGCGACGCCAAGTGCAACTCTTGATCCTTCTTTTGTAAATGAGTTTTTGATGTTATTCTTGAAAATTTGAACGCACACTACCATATATTTACATTATTTACATTATAATAAATTTAATATAAAATACAATGCGTCTGCCTCCGTGGCATGAAATAATTAGAATAGAAGACATTTGGCACAGAACGTATTTTGCGCTCGCCTATTTTTGGAATATCTGTCAAATGAACCACGCCCTTCCTCAAAAACTTGCGTCCTAAACTTGTGTCAAAACAGATAATTTAACTTGGCTAGGATACAAACTTACTTGGCTTGAAAACTTGCGTACATACACATGAAAATGGTTGCTCACCTTTCTTCAATTATGCACACATGTTGCAAGAAGTAGACAGGCTGGAGAATTTTTTAAGAGCTTGATAAATCACAACTATGATATAGTTAAATGATGCGCCAAATTTAGGTTGCTCGAATTGCTCACTTATACACTAATTAACTGCGAAAAACAGACGAACTTGTGCTTACCTCGGGACACACTGAGACAGGTGTTGACGTTTCTGGTGCAACCAAACAACGCACAACATGCACACATTGACCATTGATTGTAACAGTCATAAAACTCCGGGCTAAGTAGTTCATTTATGCCATCTATTATTCCCTTGATATCCTACACTGGAGGAGAGGCTAGTTTATGTCGAGTTTAGATTACTGGACGCCATTACCTGTAGAACGACCGTGTTTGAAGGGTTCTTCGATTATACGAGTAGTATTTATCTGTAGCTGAGTACTTACCAATTGTCATTCGAAATCACGTCATACATATTTCGGATTTGCGCCAAGCTATTAACTAGAAAGCAAATGATGAACCACACTGTAATTCTGGCACAAATTCCATTGGTTGCATTTTCCACGTAGACACATATGGCAGACAGCATGTTATGTCCTGTACTTTTCCTTTATTCAAAATAACAATGGGTAAAAGTGAACTGTTTCAATGAATGTAATCAATTCGGTCATCTAGCTAATGCGAACGCCTTGGTCGTGAGCATTGTGCCACATCGTGTTCTCTTTTTACTTGTTTCCATATCGAGCGGCATCTGAAGAGTCTCTTTCGCTGGTTACTTTGGTTTTCAAACTGAGAAATATAAGTCATTTTGCAGATATTCACCATTGTGTGATCAACTGGTCACATATGTTTTTCTGAGATTCAGAATGTATTGGGATTTACGGGCGTTCCACAGGACCGGGGTCTACTATGGATACACTCCCCTTAATTTGTCAGTTCAAAGTACCTGAAGAAATCGTGCTCTGAATTGTGTTAAGCTTATGGTGCACATTGGAGAAAAGTTTACCTGATACCTGTAAAATTAATACTAGTTATAGTGCCATAAGATTGTCTCTCGGCGCTCTTTTGTCGACGCCTCATACTTGTTCCTCACGCTGTTTCCTCACTCGTGCATTGCTCTTGAACAGTCATCTTGTACAGCTGACGAATAATTAATATTTACGAGTCGTTTTTAGTTAAAACGGCTTCTTCCAGTTTTTCAGTTTTTCACCTTTTTCATGTTTTAGCCCTGCAGAACTGCAACGACGTTTTCAGCTCCTCTGTTTTTATGTCAAATCTGATTGAAAACTCACATGGTCATCAAAAGGGCAAATTCTAGAAATATCCCGGGTGTCTCTCGCCGATGAGTGAATTATGGTTATTGGGATCTCCTTCAAAAACAGTAAAATAACGAAAAATGACCTAGCTTATTTGGTGCTTTGTTTTGTTTCCGTCATAAACTATTGTCGTAATAATTTTTCGCCGAACATTGAACCGCCCAGATGTTATTGAACGGTTTGACGCTGCGCACACATCCTGGTTAACTTATCAACAAATCGTTTACACACGCAGATACAATCAAAGCAAACATGCAAAGGGAGAAGCTCATCTACTTTTAAGCAATGTCCACCCCAGTGTGTGCTGGATTTCATCGAACGCTATTTCCCATCAGCTAGTCTATATTATCAGTGCGCAAAGCTAGCCCATACGACCGTGATTTTACTTTAAAAGCTGAGTGGTTGCTTGCAGTGAACAAACTGTAGTCACCATTAATAAGGATCTATATGCTGATTAAAATTTAATGGGCTCGTAAATTGTTACCCACACTAACCAGTGAACCCTGTGCACACCGCGCTAAAAGGAACGAACCTGACAACAGCCCGAGACAACATGGGTACTGTGTGCTTAATTAACCCGGTATAATACAGGCGGAAGCCAGAAAGATATAAATGCTCGACAAAAACGATTTACCCATTCAAGAGAATAACAGTGATGAAAACCGTTTTTCAATTGGTCATTATCATTCGGGCGTTGAACAGTGGCCGTTTTGGTAAGCCAATGTATATATTCAATCATTTTCTAATGATACCCATTTTTCAATATATTGAAGTGTATTTTTCGTACGTGGTGACCCTGAGCTGAAAGATGATATGTTCATTGAATGTCTGGGGCTGATAGTCGAAGCTGAAAGTTACCAAACGGTGTACAACCAGGCGCTTCCTTGTAAGGGACCCCACTTAGCTTGATGAGAGCTTCATATGGAGACTGTTTAGCCATATTACAGTGCTTTTTGCTATGAGTAAACGTTAAATAAAATGTGCAGAATCTTCTGAAAGAGGTTCGAGAATGTTCATGTTGCTTCTGCGTCTATTGGCGATTTAACGCTTGGATTACACCGGTCCGTAAACGGCTCTTCACTCATAGGTACCTATTTTTACCTAGCACCATCTTCAAGATTCAAGCAAAGAGCCATTGGCTACAAATACCGATACTGGATACGTCGTAGATTTGATGGGGAAGTTAAGGTATGAATCCTGACCCACACCACAGACCAACCGGGTAAATTGGCGACGCAAAGGGCCCACCTTGGGGGCCAGGGGAAGACCCAACTGGTATCCGTGAATGAAATGGGCCTTGACGGAGGGAGTCAGTGCAGATAATTTCATTTTACAAACCAAAGGCTAAGAAGTGATGAGGCGTATCAAAGCTGTCAACGTGGAACCAGAAGGCCACCAGACTGCGATTTTGGCCCATTGGATTGCATATTGTCGAGATTGGGAATGTCATGTCAGATTTTGGATCATTTCGTCAGAGGCGTACTGCCGCCACTCATTGCTTTATTGCAGTTACGGGCATTTGTCCGGGTTACTCATCGTTTTTGGGTGTTTAGCTATTAGTTCAGTGACCAAGGCGACAATCCTAGCCATACCTGAGACAGAATTCAAGAGTACTTTTTGCACAACCGATACAGGATGAGGCAAAGAGCGAAACTGGGTGCAAACCGTGCGCAATTTCAGTGAACAAATTGTGTGAAAATTGACCGAAATTTGATGGCTTGCCAATGCACAGGTAGCAAGTCGGCAAATCACACATCTTTTATCAGCCCTTGTAAAACGAACAGTTTTGGAAGTTGATTTTGTAGAAAACGTGGAACATGTGTTGGATCTTCCGTCCTGTGATGTGCTGTCAGTACAGTTTATGATCGGAGTGCAAGCCAAACCCTTCACAGCTGACAAAGGTTCATTTGACTTCCGCCCTCGTATCGAATGATAGAAAACGCTCCTATCCAAAGGTTTTTGACCGTACGGTCCTCAGTGTACACTGCACCGTCTACGGAGGAAATGCCAGAACTGCTTGAAGATAGCAGAACCAGGGAGGATGAGGGATCATTCACGTTTCCTGTGGTACAATTTGAGGAATAGAATGAGAAATACCAGGTTTGTTTGTATTATCGGTGTTTGAATCAGTTGACCATACATTGGATTGCAGCCGCCCATATGGTCATGGGGATTTCTATTTCGCAATGTTTGATTCAAGATACCAGCAACAGGCCGTCAATTCAGACGGACAGGTAAAAACGGCGTCTATACAGAGTGCTACCTAGCGACACTTTGAACGATTGTCGTTTGGCATGTTGGAGGAACCATTTAAATTCCGACGCCCATGTTTCATTTCTAAGAGAAACTTAATGCTTGGAACCAAAAGGTTCAACTCAGTTAAGCGTCATACTAGGGAAGGCAGTCTGTGGTTCAGTGAAGAAAAGACAAAGTCCGCTTGAAATTCGACGATGCCACCCAACTGTTACGTAAGACAGGTGTGTCAAGCAGATACGGGACAACAAAATAAAAGGTTTGTCCAAGATGTCCTAGTGGAAGTTCAGCGGGAGCTTTGGAATGTTCACTTTCAAAAGCACTGTGCAAATGTGGTTTCTGATTTCGTGTTACCTAGCATGTTTTTCTTTGATAGAAGTTGGCCTGCCTACAAGTTCGCACTTAGCGACGCTCCTTTCAGCCGTGAAAACACCTTAATTCTTCATTGTGTAGTAATGTAACCAGCTAGGAGCTATTCCTAAACAGCGTCAAATTAAACGCAGGCATAGGTGGGTAGGTTGAAACTGTAATACGTGACAGTATTTAGCATCTCTATATTTTACACTTTTTCGCTGGAAAACACATTTGTTGCTTTCTGTAGTTTACTTCTTTATCTGGCATACCAATATTTATGGTTTGAATGCAGATGCTTCGCCTGGAAGGAGCATGTCACTGAATGGTTTGAGTGGACCGCAAAAAACGCTTTCTTAGGCTGTTTTGCTGGCAACCAGAGAAAGCAAAAGACTCACTTGAAACGGATTCTGCTCCACTGGAAATTTCACATTAGTGCTTAAGCATGATATCGTTATATTGTGCGGACTGAACAGCGTTGATTTTAAATGACATACTACTTTGTAAAATAAACACTTAGACATGGTGTGTAGCAGCGTTTTGAAATAGAACTTGCGGGTTGGCATGTAGTTGTGATGTTTTATGATGTGTCACAAATGTCAAATTGAAACCGCAGGAAATTTTAGCAGTAAATTTTGAGCAACCTATATATCGTCTTTTGTATCGCTGGCACACGCATGATGAAGCAAAGTATGACGTTTAATCATGTTGCTGCCAATAATGCTGCCGCCTGCAAATCATCTTGGACAAAGGATATCCAGCAAGCAGTAAACGTAAAGTTTTACGTATGCGAGACAACTTTGCGTCGATTCTCGACGATCTCCCGAGGAAAATCCGACTCATAGACTGATGCCTTTCCGCCATGACTTGCGGAATCTTCAAAACTATTTTCTGTGCTCCCACCTCATGCAGAAAAGTGAATTTGAGTAGCCTCATTGTCTACTAACTTTTTGCCGCTGAAAGTTCAAAATATATTTCATCACTGCTTTGGGTACTATGGTGCGCATATTTAGTGCAACTCCAATATAACAAAGCTTGGTAATCAACGCATCCTTATCTATCAACTACAAATGAAGTAAAAGAACAGTTACTGCAGTTGAGAGGTACGTTTGTGGACGAGCATAATATTTGGTTTGTAGAACGCTGAATAAAGGACAGTTTTATTTCTTGAGAAAGAATGATAATATTGGTAATAGTAATAATCGTATAGATAACACGGTTGTTGATCACACTTCATTTTCCGCCAATACCACAAGATCACTTTACGTACCTCTGTACCGGTGAAAAAATATGCAACATGACCAAGTAGCCCAGTTGACGATATTGTGATTACAGGTAGCTCATTGCTACACAACTACGATTACATTTGGCACCTTGAATTTCCAAAGCCGTTGTCCCCAAAATTGTCTAATAAACAGGAAATGACGTGCAGAAATAATTCGAGAAATCGCGCGATACATTTGGCACCTTGACCAAGTACCGGAGCCATTGGAATCACCCATTTTCAGTCATGTCGCAGGTAGTGGAAAGATGTAAGTCTGCGTGCTTGGCGAATATCGATTGGAAGCCACGACCGGTACCCCGGTTAGTAACTAGAACCTTTCTGTGTGTTGACTTGTCTGTGGATAAATCTAAAACTTAGGAGCGTTGATTATTCTTCTGTTGTCATCATCTAAGTGGAACGTAGTTCAAAGTTTGTATTTCTGTCAGATTTATAGTAAAGGACGTTTCCGATTAGTAGCTTGTTGTTATACGGTGAGTATTCTAAAGGAATTACGCTGTGATGTACAAAGCGTTGGGTAGACAAATAGTACTTAAAATAATCTGTCATTTTATGGTCTTTTCTGAAATACTTTAAGAAAGAAGCATTTCGACTTTTCGAGTCTTTTCTTCAGCTGTCAAGCAATTTCAGCCAAGAAATCGGGAATGCTATAATCTTATGAGACAAAATTCCGGAAATTTAAAAACAACACCGCAGTTGTACGTCGCATATAAAACGCTGCCCTTTGTAAACATGATAGACCGTTAAGCTGAATATGATAGACGCTCAGTCTACAGTAGTTCTGTATTAGAGTTGAGTTTCAAGTTGAGCTCTTCAGTCATGAATTCAGGATGAAATTACGCTGACGCCTGCTGAAATAGGTCAGCTCATTCACCATGCTCCGCAGTGTTCAAACGTTGGCCAAGATTACCACATTACCTAATACCATTCGGTTTGCTGTGCTTTTGCTGCCCGACATTAAGGACATTTCCAGCCTAAAGTTTCAATATTTACTTAGAGAATGCGAGCATTTTGTCGACTTCTGAATGGAAGATTTTATAGAATTTACTCTCTCAAAATTTGTTTGCTTCATTGCAGACCATTTCTTGGAAAGATTGTCGGCTATTTTCACATTTTGCATGAAAGAATTTGCGAAAAATTGACAAGGTTGTGGTTAGTCAGGTAGATGCTGGACCCAGATAAGATTATTTCCATAAGAATTGAGCACACTCCTTCGAAGGCAGTATTATTAAAGCAATATTCAGCAAAGAAACGATGGATTTCGGTGCACTGTTACCAAGATTGCGAAAAATCCCGGATAATAAATATAAACGTGGACTAATGTTATTTATTTTGACCAGATAATTCACTGGTTTGCTGGCAGTTAACTCACCCTGGACAGGTGAATTAATCTACAATTTGTAGGCACCTCATGAGGACATACAAAACCAAATAGAGATGCTGCGCAACTGATCATTTTATTTTTGCCTTAAAAGCTCTAACCCATCGAGCTTATGAACGTGTTTTCATGTACTACCTTGTCAGTTGCCTATTTGAGTTGCTATTATCAGTGTATTCAGCATTCCTTTATTCTCGGGATCGATGGAGGAACTGAAAGTTGCTGGAATTGATTGAACCTTGCTTCATTGTGCCCTTAAATGTTAAGATCAACCAACTGGCAGTCAGTAAAAACTGATGATGAAATCCAAATGAAGTTGTGGATGCCTGCATTGCGCTACGCAAAATTCTATCATCCACACACTTGGACGTCGAGTTGTTGTGCTTATCGAGGTTTGGCGAAAAGCTGTTTGACTCGCGAACCTTGCAAGCAGTAATTGATGGCAAAGGCTCTGGCATTCGAAGTGACATGCGTTTCATTTTGATTCTGGGTGCCATGTTTTAAAATATCAAATGGTTGAATGTTTCATCACCTCCACACGTTCCTTCAGAATCACCTTTTTAAAGTGTGCTTTGTGCGTGATAGTGATCTTAATGAACGTTGAAATGCAATCCTGTCATCACTGAACTCGATAAGCACAGAACGCAATCATCAACTCTTCGGCAATTGTAAAATAATGCAACCATTTACAAAGTATCGTGTAATTTTAAAATCCGACAAAACATTTGTGTAAATAGTGAGAAAGAGCGTGTTATTTGACAGATTCTAAACTCGCTTGGGATGGCCATTGTGCCCGAATTCAGCTAAATGAGCTTGCGTATGGTCGAATCTGCGTCATATATGAACTGCATCATAGACGCAATAAAAATCAAAATAAACATTCTAATCGACAAACCAAGTGATTGAAAATACGCACTGTAAAAAAGCAGTAGCCTTCCTTACTGTTTATTTGCTTTGCCCTGTGCATCCATTATCAAAATACATATCGGAAGGATCTGATATCAGAGCGTTCTTATTCATCAAAATCAGATCATATAAATGACCTCTTCGATGCTCTTCAATGTATGTTAGTTTCTTTCTGCACTACATGTTCCATTTGTCGATTGATAATTGCAGGACGTTTTGTGTCCATAATTTTGAAGGAAGATATTTTTGACAAGGATATCATCAAAGGATAACACATCTCACCGTTCACGAACATGCCGGGGCTAGCCCATATACTAGAAAGTTAGCTGGAAATAAGTCTGCAGCGCTGCACTGTGAATTAATCCAGCAACATCACTAAGCAGCGCATCCAGTAACGCGTCGCGTATAATTCGCCTGTTACTCCAGGAAATATACTGCGATCACTAAGATTTACGAAACATCCTGCGTGGATGGATAGATAGATTCTGATAATTCTGATAACAAAATAGGAACAAGAATCAAAACGCCACCATCGTTCAAGGAAACAAACGCTGCATTTGTAAAGGCGCAAGGTGTTGGAAAGATTCTGCGCTCTTCATCTGGGTTTAGCGGGCATTTTGGCCCAAATGTTTGGGTAGCCATTTGAGGTAGGAAGGAATTCAATTTGATCAACGCTTTTGCACGTTAAATCAAGGCAAACCAAGGTAAATCAAGGTTATATTGGTCTAAAAAGCATTTTGCTTTACAATGACCAAAGGATATTGGTGTGTGTGTATGTATACAGATAAACGGAATGATATGACATATATGTTCTATTGTTTGTAATCTGCATCTCAAATGTTGATGAGGGAAGTTGGGTGAGATCTTATGTATTCGTCAAGCGAATGTTTGAAAGTCTCGAGGTTACCACAATCCACAACAGATGTTGGTAGTTTGTTCCACGTGAGGGATACGCGGACTGAAAAAAAGTAGCGCCGACAGTTAATGCGGGAACATGGAATGTCAACGGCCAATGGATTCCGTCGGGTCTGTCGGGCCAAATTAACTGTGAACAAATGTTTTAAAGGGTGATTAGGGGTGTTTATTATCTTGAACATCAGGATGAGGTCTCCTCGTATACGCCGATAAGTTAAATCAAACAAATCGAGTTTACGTAGCCTTTCACTGTAGGGAACGTTTCGGAGGCCAATGACCAGCTTGGTCGCGCGGTGGTAGATACGCTCTAGCAGTTGTGTATCCTTTTGCAGCCATGGAGACCAGGCTTGGATCGCGTATTCCATTGTCGGCCGGAGATATGTGTTCATGATAATAGGGAGAATTTCAGGCGTAAAACGATAAAATATTCTCCTAAGCATCCCGAGCAGTGCCGAGGTCTTGCGATATACTGATAGACAGTGTTTACTCGGCTTCAGGTTGCTAGAAATCCAGACGCCGAGGTCTTTTTCCTCAGCCACCCATTCCAGTTCATTGGATCCCAGTTTGTATGGGAAGTGGTAGCTCTTCCCCAGATTTATGAGTTTGCATTTCTGGAAATTCAGCGGCAGCCGGTTTTGGATGGACCATTCGTCGATTCTTTGCAGATCTTGCTGTAGCGCATCACAATCAGCCTTTCCATGAATTTCAGACCAGATTTTTATGTCATCAGCAAAAAGTACGGTTTTGCACTGCAGAAGTTTCGGCAGGTCATTCATGTATACCAGGAACAAAATTGGACCAAGAACCGAACCCTGAGGGACACCACTTGTGGCGGCAATTTTATCGGAAAACGCTCCATCGACACGAACTTGGACCGAACGGTCACTCAAATAGTCTTTCAGCCAGCTCAACAGATTTCCCGTCACGCCATACATTTCAAGTTTCCGAAGAAGGATACTGTGATCGACTCGATCAAAGGCTTTGGATATATCCAAGTAACAGGCATGTACAGTAACTCCCGCATCGACTGCTCGTGTCCAGTCATCGAGTGTCACGAGGAGATTGGATAAACAAGAACGATTCTGTCGAAATCCGTGTTGTTTATCGCTCAACAAGGAGTGAATTTCAAGGTGCGATTTCAGGGCTTCTGCTATAATTCGTTCCATTACTTTTGATATTACTGGGAGAAGAGTGACAGGTCTGTAGTTAGATGCACACGTTCTGATACCTCCTTTGAATATGGGGGCTATTATCCCGCATTTCCAATCCTCTGGTACCAACCCTTCTTCCAGAGAACTAGCGAACAGTTTAGCCAGAGGATAGCTAAGTGGTTCAGCGCAGTGGCGCAGAAGCAGTGGTGTAACGCCATCCCCACCAGGTGAAGTGTGTACCTGTAAGCCGCGAAGGTGTTTGACAATGTTAGCCCGATCAATATGCACGTCCGATAAAGTTTCGTCCGTTAGTACCTCCACAGTTTGTATAGGAGCGCGGGTATCTTCAGGAGAAAACACGGAAGCATAAAATGTGGCAAGGGCATTAGCTGTTTCAAACGCATTTGCAGTCATTCCCGATTCTGTCTTTATGGCAGATATACCTGGTTTAACTTTAGCCTGCGCATTCACGAATTGATACAATAGTTTGGGGTTTTTCTCCATCCTAGTCATCAATTTGAATTGCTGTTGTAGTTTGTCTTCCTTGATTAGTGACGTGACTTTATTCCGCAACTTTCGGTACGACTCCCAGTGTTCGTCGGTCCGGTTCGTTTTATATTGAAACCAAGCGATGTTACGTTCTGTAATCCATTTTCTTGTTCGACTCCTCACTGTGAACATCTGTACGCAGGTGGCTCGAGGCACCTCTGTCGAATTGTCTGCAATCAAGGTCTGCAGCTGGGCTATGAATGATTTCCATCGCCTATTAGTATTTTCGTGTTCGTCATCCAGCATATTTAGGTCCTGGAAGGCTGAGATTATCTCCCGAAAATTGGTCTTCAGAACATATTTATGTGGGTCGCTTAAACGTACGGAGGAGCAAGTGAAATCGAACAAGAGCACGAGATGGTCGCTCTTTCCCAGTGGTGGTCTATATATGATTTGTTCAACCATAAATGGCTCACTAGTTAGTATAAGGTCAAGTAACGAAGGTTGATCTGTTCCACGAAACCTCGTACATTCGTTAACATGGTTGAATAAAGGTACCAAATCTAACAGCTCCTGAAAGTGTGCTTCAACTGAGTTGAGCGAGTATGAAGCGACGAAAAGCTGGGGAAAATTGAAATCACCCATAATGAGAATGGGAATGGAGTAGTAAGAGCATACGCGACGGATTCGGTCACATATACTGAATGTGTGAGTGTCCATTGCGGTTGGAGAGCGGTAAATGACACCAATAATGCACGCATCTATCTTGTTTGACTTCAGCATACACCAGAGGGTATCTTCAAGGATGAGATTAGCGTCAGGTATTTCAGCACATTGAAGACTACTGTCATAATATAGTGCAACTCCACCGCCATGGGTGGCTCGATCGTGTCGTATAACACTCATGTTTGTAATTTCGATTTCCTTGTCCGATATTTCCGCTTGCAACCAAGTCTCAGTCACTGCCACCAAGTGAGGTTTGTATTGGTCGCAAAAGGCGTTTAATTCTGCCACTTTACTGGGCAGACATTGGGTATTTGTATAGAGGCACTTAAGGCTAGTCGTTGTGGTTAATTCTGCTGTGCTGCAACGCACGACTCCCGGGGAGCCAGCAGTGATTCGTTTTTTGGTAAATCGTTTTTTGACCCCAATTTTTCCATCATAGTCTGAATACCAACCGTGGTTTGTTGGTATTCATCAGTGATCGTTTGCGTTTGAATAGTTCCTATTTCGCCAGTCCGAATCGTATCAGCAGATGCGTTTGAGCGTTTAGGTGAGCTTATTCTCAGTTCCCTCGGAAGCAAATTACGGTGCCTTCGCCACTGAGCTTTCACCAAGTTGGCCATTTCGGCACGAAGAAATGTCAGCTTTAAGGGTCTAGGGCCGTTTCCCATGTATTTTTCCGATTTAGGAATTCTGAAAGCATCAACTACTGCCACCTCTTCCGTTTCGAGCGTACTACTCAGAAACTTCCACTGTAGAACGTCATGTGAAATGCGTGCCGTTTTATCGGAGGCATCGTCAATCTCAGGGACACCCAGAATGATCAAGCTCCGATCATCAGCACGATTATTAGTCGCTTGATTTTCGACATTACGAGATCGTTCTGTCCATGGTACGTCAGCATGAACTCGCGCGCTATTTTCCGAATCGCTCTGGAGTCGAAATGCTGACAACAGTATATTTTCTAATTCTTTTTCTGTCTTAACAGTTACTCTGAGAAGTCTGGGTTTGTCTTGATGATGCGATTTCGGCGGTCGGCTCAGGCGAGTCAGCGAGACTGGTTCGATGGGATCAAGCTGTATTCGATTGCACAGCTTTAACCATTCTTCCATATCGTGCTTATGCTTAGCCGATAATAGTGAGTCGCTTGGCTCCTTGATATTAGTGCATATTACGCTTAGTTTAGGTTTCGGTTTCAGTTTCCTAGTATGGTCGGTAACCTTCGATGCGGGGCAACCGACAATTCCCATGTTCTTGTGTATACTGTTGAGTTCCGCTGGCTCAGGTTCAGTAACATTCGTCTTTTTTGTCTTGGTGCTGTTTGGTCTGGTTTCCTCAACAGTCCTCGGAGTGCAAGCAGCGTCTGCCATTGACCTAGATGCCTTCGCTGATTTTACATCAGTTGTCTGGTTAACTAGGGGCAGCAGAAGCTCTCTGAGTTCTTGTATTTGTTTTTCCAAATGGGATATTTTATCCTCCGTCTCTCTGTTTGCTCTAAAGCCCATAGTGGTCGGTATATCTACTTGGCCAGTATCGACATTGGAGGCTCTACACATAGTGCATCGATAACAGATAGATGGATGCTTTGGGTCATTAATCATCTGAGCGCTCAGATCAGTCAGGGTATTGTCACAACGCGCATGCACCAGTAATTTGCAAAATGCACAATTAACTACGGTGGTGTCTCGACTTACCGGGCCTTGGCAAACAGCGCAATGACCGTGAGGTGATTGTTCCATGATTGGATGAGTCAAGGTCTCGGTCGGGTTTGGCACGGCCGTGTTCTTTGTGTGCGCAGCGGATCGCGTTGCGCGTTTGCACGTGTTGGTCGGTTGGTTCGACGTATGCGTGGGTGTGGACGCTTTGCGGTTCTTTGTCGGCCTGGTCGCCTGCATCGGGTGAGCGGATCGTGTGTGCGGTTTCGACACTGGCAGGGCAAGTGGGGTAGCACGTAGGACGAATTTCGGCGGATGTATGAAAGCTGGTAGCTGGCGTAATACTTCACCGATCTTAGTGAAATTTGCTGCACTAGATAGAACTCGTCGTCAGCTTTCTTCTAGTGTAGAAACGGGATAACGGCCAATAAAACTGGGTATACTTGTACGCGTGGATGTGGAGGCCGCGTACGTTGTAAATCCGTTAGTCGTGAACACCGTGAAAATTTTTCACAGATGAATATAGATGGTATATTCCAATAGATCTCCCAAAGAGAAATCGAATGGTATGTCGGTGAGCGTTGTAGGACAAAATAGATCCGAGAAAACTGTATCGGAGTCGGAGCGCCAAAAGATGCGACTGCACAGCAGGGTGACCTACCTGCTAATCGTTATCAAAGTCCTGATAGGTATATATGCTTGCTAGTAGCTAGACTCTTCTGTTGAGTTGATTTGTTTGCAGATTTATCTAAAAAATGAGCAACTTTTACTGTTTGAATCAATACCGTTGCATTTGTACCGTAGAGAGGACCTATACTGACCGAAAGACCAGTTTCCTAATTTCCCTGCAAAGGCCGTCGCTATTAATTGTTTTCTGCTACGAGCGTTGTTTAACACCATGTAACCTAACAGAATCTCTTTGGGAAACATGACTGTTTATCCGGTACCTTAATTGTTTGGCTACTAAGCATCGTACACCGCTAACACTTGAGTGATTTATGTATTTTTGGGATTTATCACATTTTTTGCATCACCATGCGATAATGCCGGAACGTCGCCGGATGTCCTCTAGTTAGTCATTTATCACGAGCTTTATGGGCATATATACATCCACAAACTGAGCTCAATCCACATCTGAGATCAACAAATAATGTTTATCATTTACCCTGTTCTTCTGCTTTTCGGACTACCCTTATGCCTTCAAAAATAATATATTTTTAAATGCGATTTTTTCTGTTGCTTATAGATACTACATTCACTTTACTTTCACGAGTACAAGGTAGTGTTCTCAAAGCTAGTAGTGTTTCACGATTGTTCCAAGCGGCAAAAAGCTTGAGGATGTGATTCTCTTAATTTAGAGTAGCGGTTCCGACGCACTCTTTGATATTCGTCGACACAATCTGGTCCCACTTTGGTTTTTATAGTGGTTTGTTCGATACAACTTGCATATATTATCACACCGTCGGACGAGTACACAATAAGCAATCATAAAAAAGTAACCCCATTTTTTGACCTGGAGATAAAATTCTCATGCATATGCACCGACACAGTAAGAGCATTTGGATAAACGTAATGTGTGCTGCAAAATTACCCATTTGAGTAACATTTCACCAACTGAAATACGAGGTATGTCCTTCTTCACTGTATTTATTGGTAATACCTTACACCTCGATGTTGGCCATCGATGTTTGGCACTTATAACATATAGTAAAAAGTAGTGTGTGAATTCTCTGTTTTTGGAACCAAGTTGATAAGATTCCAAATGCCGGGCACATTTGTTGGACTCCCACGTATACTGATGCCTAACATGGTTCGTCCTTCTAGTGGAGTTTGATTTTTGAAAAAGTATGGCACAACAAATTTAGTTGTTTTTCCTACAGTCAAATAAAATGTGTTCGACAAATGTGGACGCCCCCCAGTAACAACTTATCGTAAAAAATGTTTGCGCAGAGGTTTTGAATGGACATGTGTTTTTCAGGACAAGTAGAGAAACCGTGCGCCTCATTCTTGGAGAAAACAGTTAACGATCTAGTTTTGGCTCTCAAGTATCATGGAAAAGCTATCCCATAAATGTTGAGCACTTTAAAATCCTGAATAGCTTTGAAGAAACAAGTAATGGGCCAATCATATTTTATGGGTTTTGCAGGTAGGTGAGCCTTATTGAGAGTGCGATAACATATAAAGGAACCGAAATTTCAGTACTCAGGTTGATGTTGATTAACCTGAAGTAAAACCACACTCGAGGTCGTTTTTCACATTGTACAGACATCAATTACTACTTCGATCGTGGAAACACTGCTACATCAGAGAGTGAAAGAACAAACATAAAGTCGTCATCACAGGGGAGGTAATATGCGAAGGCTGATTACAGGATTTG
>NW_008752234.1:108971-113124 GCF_000715545.1 Opisthorchis viverrini | reverse complement strand
TGAATATTTCCTCTCACAGCCAGTTACTGCATTTGGATCGGTGTAGTGGACTATTGGATCTACACATCCGAGAGTTCCCATTTGGCCACTTATTCTTTCCTATTGTGATTTTGTGATTATGTGTTGGTTACTTTGCTTGTTAATTTATCCGAACACGCTGCTAAGTTCCTAGTCCGCTACAAAACTTCTTTGGTCTCCATAAGAGGCTGTCTATTGCCATCGTGTCTTTTGATACAACATGGTGGGCGGAGCCGGGAGCCAAGGACTGATAGAATTGCATGACCGTTCAGGAAGTCGCAAAACCTAGCGACTACCCGTGCCACGATGTACAGTTTGGCGAAGCAACTCCAAGTTATTATACAGCAGCAACAAAAGCAGTTCAAAAATGCTACAATGCGGATTGTTGAAAGTTCGGTTGGCAGTAAGTCGGTAAATGCGACGGAAAACAGTCTTGCCTACGTCTTTTCCCACAGATGCTGCTGCAAGCCCGATTGGTGGGCTGTATTTCGACGCGAACTTTCAGAAGTTGGTTCAAGAAATATCAGCAGATGTTTCGCGAAAATTTTTCTCGGTCGGACGATGCATGAAAATTTCCACTGTTGCTGCAAACAGCTGAATATTATCGGTCCACAAATTTTATACACCCCAAGCTAGCTCATGATCTTGATTTTGCAGGTACTGTCAAAATCCCGGCCCGAATACTCGATGAGCATAGTTCCTTGGTCAGTATTCGTCAGCGGATTCTCAAGATGACCAAAAAGGATAATAAAGCTTTCATCACGTATGCCGACATGGTCAACGGAGAATGTGATCGCTTTCAGCTCAGAACCATGACCGAGGATCAATTCAAGTGTCTCATCTTCGAGGCTGCTCTTCAATCGCCATATGATGCACATATCTGGACCCAACTAATCAATCAACTTGAACAGAATCCATAGTTTACACTTCGGAATTTTATCAACAAATGCAAGAATCTTATCAAACTCAGGGCCGATGGCGCAATGATTGGACATTCCAAATGATCTCAGCCTGATAATGTTATATCTGCTGATTCGCCGGTCTGATGTATCCGACTGTTAACCCCACTCTTGTGCCTGGTGCCGGAAAAAAGACCCATAGAAGGGAACACAACGGCTTTACTTCAAACAGGCGAGTGCGAGGGCGAAAATACGACAGACTCAAGCTATTTCTTTGGAGGGACACTGTCCAAGGTGGTTCTATGATATCGCGCGCTATCTGGCTTCGATACAAAGATGTGGCCTGCTGCATATTGCGTGGGTGGTGTCTGACCTTGATTAACACTAACTCGCGCTGATACTAGGCTGTGACGCGCCGCATATTGCGTGGGCGTTATCTGTCTGGTCAGCTTGTAGCGGAGTTGAGGGACTCAGTAGGCATTTCGGGCACACAGTGGATACTTCAAGGAATATGGCCTTCCTGGTACCATCTCTCTTGTGGCCGTTCAGCATAAGACTATCGACGCGGATCAAGCTGTAGGGGTTTCACCCTTCTTCCAGCGCAAACGGTACGGCGCCTCGGTTGTCTTTGGTGTTATATGTGAAGCGGTGGCCATAGGTTCGGATCTTGGGCAATCAGGGTTTCAAGCAGCAGGTTAAAGTCTAGTAAGTGTTCTTCCGCTTTTGGGATTGGGCATTCAGTAGGCCGTAGCTGACTGACAAATCGTCTCCATATCAGTGGTCCTACCAAGACGCTATAGACCACGTGATCGATTCTTTGGGGGACGACTCTCAGTCTATATTCGGTGTCCGGAGCGTTGGTCCCTCGCAGGCACACGATTTCCAGGCCTGGACGTTATTTTATCTCCTACAAGTGATTGAAAACCCGTAAGCGTTGGCGGGATAGCGTCATGGGTGAGCAACGAACGCCTGTTCCTCATAGCTTCTGCTGGAGAGCAACAGTCAGGAGACTATGGATTTAGAACTGTTCTATGATTCAGGAAAAACTTATCCAGGACTTATCCAGAACTTTCGCCGTGGTCCACTCCCATTCTTCTTTTGTCAACGCGCGTTCAAAGGTGTCCACAAACCTTTCAGCTTGACCGTTGGCTTGGGAATGGAATGGTGTGTGTGTTTTTGAACAACTTCACCAAACTCACGGGATAATAACTGAGTACCATTTTCGGACACAATAGATTGCGGGATAACAAATATTGAAAACGAATGCTGCAGTTTAGTGATGGTTGCTATCTTTGTTGTCTCAGACATAACAAAGAACTCAGGCCACCTACTGAATGCATCGACAACGACGAAGAAGCTTTGTCCATCAATTGGTCCGGCAAAATCCACATGGACGCGCGACCATGTTTTCTTCTGGCTTTGGCCAAGGCTTCGGCGACTGCCGGTTGGGTAACCTCTGGACAGTTGCACAATGGAAACAGCTTCGACATACCTGCTGCATGTGCTCATCCATAACGGGCCACTAAACATCGTTGTGAGCAAGTGCCCTCATGCGGCTTGTCCCTAGATGTTCACTGTAGAACTGCACTAGGACGCAGTGTCGAAGTTCGGTGGGAATAACAATTCGGTCACAAAAGAGAAGGCAGCCACTGACTACAGAAAACGAACTTCGTCCTTTAACTGTTTCCGGATTTCCCCTGATGGACAGATTGTTGGCCAGCTGGATTGGTGGTACTCTATTGCCTTCTGTAGTATGCTGTCATTTTTGGTGGCATCTCGCACCACATCGTAAGTCACGGCTCATGGTTCAGCACGGATTTCCGGCTCGAAGGCAACGGTTGCTATGACGGTGTCTTCTGGTTCCATTTCGTAGGAAGCAATTGAGCGCGTGAGCGCGTTGTCCCGCTCAATTTTCTCGGTTGAGGTATGTTTTATGGCAAAGTTGTGGTCGAGCAAAATAGTTAGAGACGGTTGGCTGTGGAAACTGGAATATATTCAGCAGTGTTTTGTGATCCGTAACAAGCGTGTGGTGTCGGCCGTAGAGAATATGTGGAATTTTTTCACCCCAAAAATGATGACTAGCGCTTCTTCCTCGATTTTTACAGTAATTGTGTTCCGCTGAAGGCAGCGACCTTGCGGCATGAGCGATCGCCTTTTGTGTGATATCAAAGAACGTGTGATCAACGACTGCATGAACTCCACGGATTGCTGCGTCAAATGTGGGAGCGATAAACAGTTGAGGCTAAAGAGCGTAAGTAAGATTTCAGACTGCAACAGCCTCTCATTTTCCGAATGCAAACTGACAGTCACGTGGTAAATACTACCGGAGGCATTTGGTCAAACGCTGGTTAAAGGTTGCGCCAATGATGAATAATAGGCAGGAAGGCGCTATAGAAGCTAACCACCCCAAAAAGCATTTGATTTCAGCAACATTCGATGGTGGAGAAAATTTCACAATTGGGTCGATATCAGACGGGTCTGGTCGACGGCCAATTTATGTCGATAATAAAACCAAGTTATTTCACAGAACTCAAAAGGCACTCACAATTTTTATTCCTTAGCCGGGACTCGTAGCCATTTGCCCGTTGAAAGACAGCGTCCAATCTGGTGCTCTTTAGTGCCCCTAACGACGATGTCGCCAGGGTGCGCGGCAACTCCGGTCAGATCACATAGCATCGCGTTCATAATCTGCCGAAAGATAACTAGCGCGGTTTTCACTCTGAATTGCAATCGGGTGCGCTTGACTAGGTCACGGCACAGAGCGATCGTCGGGTGTCTAGATTCCTGTAAAACTTCGAAGTGCAAGTAGGTTTCTGAAAGATCCAAATTTGCAAATCACGTGCCACCGTTCGTCTTGGTGTAAATATCGACAAATAACAGCAACGGATAGTGACATCTGTCCAAAACACCACTCAGACCTGTAGGTTAATCGGCACGGGTACGAACGGAACCATTTGGCTTTCTGACAACCAAGATTAATGCAGCCCGTGAGAAGTAAACCACCGGCATCTTCGAAGCGTTTGAGTTCGGCATCGAGGATCGCTAATACCGCGTGTAAGATCCGGACGGCTAAGGATCTCACAGGACGATTGCGACTATTAGATTATACGCAGTTCGTGGCCAGTAGTCAATAGGAGCAGACAGACGTGGGGCAGTAGATGATATATTGAAGACCGACAGGAACTGGTTCTACAGAAAAACGGATCAGTAAGCATCATGAATTAAGAAAACGTACA
>NW_008752234.1:98109-108728 GCF_000715545.1 Opisthorchis viverrini | reverse complement strand
GACGAACTTGCAAGCAATGACGGACGGGTAAATTAAGTATTGACATCAGTTACTGAGGCATAAACAGACCCTAAGCCGGGACGAAACAGGGAGAAAACGAGCAAAGAAACGAAACGGCGTCATAATAAACAGATGCGAGTCACGTTACTCATGTGTAGTCAAAGAACAAGGAAAGTTACCGCTGGTCACCGTTGATTCGCAGGCGGAATCAACACCGCGTATGGCACTGGCCTTTCGGGTCTGAAAACTTGCTTAGCATCCGGGCGCACAGGAAGCACTGCTTTTGATTTGGGCAGCATCCAAGACCTTCACTGAAAACGTCATCATATTTGGGCTGTAATCGCAGAATTGCAGTATCGACTGGGTTACTCGCCCCAGACGCCCTCAAGATTTAGTTTAAGTTTGACATCCATTAGTTGTCGATTGGCAATGTTGAAAGATGCAAGCGATCGATCCAGTCTATAATAATAATAATAATGATAATAACAATAATAACGTTTATTCCCAACTTGTGGGTGGCATACCGTCTGGCATGATCATAGTTTTACAGTCAGAATGGAGCATGACTGAGGGATTTGTGGGGGTACGGATTGCACAAAAGGAGGACAATGTCACAAACAGTGGGGAACACCCAATGATATAGCAATAATAGGTTATCTCCCAACTTTTTGGGAAAAATGGGCATGAGGTTCGACTAGATCAAAAACAGTCAAGTGGCATGAACTAAAACCGAAAACCATTGCTGGCCATGAGTGACCTTGGGCGGTCAGGTTAATGGCCGGAGTCACAACGAGCAACAGTGGAGATGGCGATGGGTTGATTCAAATTGGGAGCACATGTCAAGTTTTGTCTCAAAAATGTGGTTTAATCTGAAAGCAAGCAAACTCACTGGTTGCAGTGTTGTAGGGATGTCAGGTGCAGGGGAGTAGGTTGGATGGGGGCAAGTTGCTAATACATAGGGCGACCTGAACTTCGTATACGGATTTGAACTTGTGCAACGGGCAAGTCGAAATTGCAGTAGGAAAGCCAGGCTAGCCAAATCTGAACGAAAATTTATTGGGTACGGAAGAGTTCATCCCAGAGACGTGGCCGGATGGGAACTGCTCGAAGTTGTGGCTACAGGCATGAGCGGGCGAGGGGTTGCGGTCGAGATTCTGGAGAGAATAGTTGCGGGAGTGCCATCTCACTGGGTATGACAGTGCCATGCCATCATCGCACTGACATGCTTCGGTTTATGGACAACCCCGTAACGGTCGTCAAGGGTCGGAGAAGGGATACGCAGTTCCGTGGTGAGGCGGAGATTGACACAGGGAGTCATACAGATGTAGGCTCACGGACAATTTTCCTTTTGTTAGAGGACCGTGTGAGTGTAGACCGAGCACCAGCCAGTTTGAATGAATAACAGTTCTGAGAGGCGTTTGGGCAACTGCGGTCGAGGACTGAAGCTTGGGAAGAGGGGCGAAGAGAAAGAAACAGAATGACTGTCAGCAGTGACAGTGGACAAGTGAAAAGCGGACGGGCAACAGTTTCCGAGATAAGTGGTAAGAATCGTAGCTTAACTGAGGTCTACTAAATCAATCTAACAGGAAAGTAAGATTAAGGATCATCAGTCACCGAGTCAATGCTGTCATCTCCAGAAAACGAATGGTGCATGGCAAAAAAGCCATTAAGTGCTAGCTGTGACTGCTTGTAATCAAGAAATCATAAGTTATTAGCACTTTGCGCATATGATAGCTCTAGATGACAAGAGGGAAGAACATGTGTGCTATGTTTGAGTGATGAAGTGGGCTAGGGTTGGTGTGACCCCACTAAGACGAGAGTGGCAACACCTTGCACGTTGACGTTAGCCGTAAGCCTCACAGGCACTCTCAGGCCACCCCATGCATGAATGTTTTTTTTTATGTATTTTTTTTTTTAAAACAAACGGGAGGACAGCTGTCGTCCGCTTGTATTTCTTGGTGTTGTGGGACAAGTGACAACCGGAACAAGGCCAATCCAGCTACAGACAAACAGCAACGTTGCTCTTTTTTTTTTTTTCTGAATTAAAGGCCAGACTCAGAACCACCGGCGATGGGCGATACACCCGTGCTACTGGAGGGGTGGCGAGTATACGAACGCACCATGGTGCAACGTAACAGGGCGACCCTCCCTGCAGGGCGTACCCGTCCACCACACGAGGTTTTCATCCCTCGTGCATGCTGCCAGATCTGCAAGGTGGAAAACCATCCAAGCAGTCATAAGTGCGGCTTGTGCATTCGTAAATAACTCCAGCTACCAGATATTTTATCCGGTCGGGGGAAAGTCAGGCCAGTAAAACAGCTCAGTCATTTCGAACAAGCGAACAGCAAACAGCCACTGGAAGAGGCAAGTCGCGGGAGCAAATGAATCATCAACTACCTTTTGGGCAATGGGAGTGGAATGGAGATGTTCAGAGTCTGTGTACTAGGGCTAAACGAACACGAAGCATTGGTGTGAACCACTTCGTCAAGTAGAGGTGCACCGGTGCTATGTGTATGTGTGAATGATTGGGCTGTGGGGCCAAACAAGTATTTCGTTCATAGCGCATCTCCAGACCCACCATTTGATATGTGTACGGCGCACGTATTCAGGGGATGCAGAATGGTTCGGAACAGTGTGGAACTGAGGCTTTAGTTTGGCTGAGGTTATTTAAATCCAGCCAAAGCAAAGCACCAGACATTAAATAGAGCTGACAGAGTTACTCAGGGATGGGACCAGGCTTGAAGAACTAGGAATAATTGGGCTGGGTACAAAAGCTGAAGGTCGGAGGAGGGATATGCAACCGGGTCAGTGGAGACAGGCATGAGAGAGATAGAGTGGCGGGTTATAGATAAGAACACTTGGGAGGGTAGTTGTCGCAATTGCGGACTAATGCTAAGGGTTCCAGGTTGGTAAGTGTAAGTTCTAGGACCTAATAACAGGACAGTCAAGGTGAGTGCGCTGATTAGAAAGGCTTAGGGCCTATTTCAAAAAAAGTATCTAGTGTAAGCTGAGGCGCAAAAAGGCGCTCAGCTCCCTCGATAGAAAAGTAAGAATCGATGGCCTTTCGAAAGCCAACGTGAGATGAAATAGTACGGATATGGGAGGGGAGCTTGTTCCACAGTTTAGAATAAAGGCAAAGGAAAAAGTTTTGTCTGAAGACAGTTCGGCACGTCGACAGTGAGAGTAAACATCCTGAATTACGGATATTATAGGGAGTACGGGAAGAAAATTCAGGGCCGCAGTCAGCTATGTAAGCCCGCCGGTAGATTAAGCGATGCAGGAGGCCTAGATTCAACCTGATGCGCCTTAGCCATAATGGATCCAGCCCAAGTGATGAGCAGCGAAGACGATACGGTAGTGTAGATGACACCGGAAACAGGGACTTAGTAAACGAGCGCTGCACATTCTCCACAGCAGTCCGGCATGTTTGTGAATACTGTGAGGCGAATTCAGGGCTGGATTCAAGAATTGGTCTTACAAATTGTTTAAAAATGGCAATTAAACAGGATTTGTTATGGAAGGATCGGCGAATGTAAGCGCAGAGCTTGCGAGCTTTAGCCACTCTGTACCTTACATGTTGGTTGAAGCTAAATGTACAGGAATACCTAAGGCCTAGGTCTCTCACTTCAGGAAGAGTAGGAATGGAGAGACCGTTAAGGGTAAGCGTCCCAGGAGGAATTTGGAATCGATATGACAGGGCTTGGCATTTTGGAACAGCGAAAGAAAGACAGGAGTTGGAAGACCAGAGTGATAAAGAGTTTAAGTCAGACTGAATGTTAGGAAGGGTAGAAGCAGAATCACTGGCCTTAAACGTGTAAGCTATCTTAATGTCATCAGCAAACAGAAAGGGGGATCCATGGGTGATCGAGTCGGTGACGTTATTAACGTACAGTAAGAACAGTAGAGGGCCAAGCACACTACCCTGAATAACTCCACTGGTAATGGGGAGGGCTGAGGAGCAGAGATCCCCGATTTTGGTGGCCTGGGTTCTACCGGTGAGGTAAGAAGCGAACCATCGCAGTAGTGGGCCACCAATCCCCGCAGTTTGTAGTTTATTGAGGAGTGCACCGTGGGGAACTTGGTCGAAGGCCTTGCGAATATCAAGATAGATAAGGATAATACACAGTCCGGTATCGTAGGCGGACGAAATATGATTGAAGAAGTCAACCTGGCATGTGTTAGCTGACCGCCGTGCCATAAACCCATACTGCCGATTGCTAAGGGTTTTGGTGGCGAGCAGGTATTCCATGACAGGAACTTTGATGAGGCGCTCTAGGGTACGAAGTAGTAAGCAGGTATGGTGGATACCACGATAGCTGGCTAGAGCAGTTCGTGGACCTGACTTATAGTGTGGGACAACCGTAGAGTGCTTCCACTGACTAGGGACTGTGCCAGTGATAAGGGAGATATTGAAGAGATTAAGGATGAGGGTGGGGACGTCCGGGCCACCAGCTTTTAAGATAAGTGAAGGGATGCCGTCAGTGCCTGGGAAACTGGAGTCTCTAAGGCGGGCGAGAGACGAAGTTACATCAGACAAAGTAACGGAGAGTGTGCAGAGGTTGGGGCTTGTCTCGTTAGCAGATGTGGCCACTTCATAGCCAGGTGGGGAGCAATATGTAGATAGAGTCAATGGGGAGGGAACATAGCAGCTAGCGAAGTAGGAGTTTAGGGATTCCACAATGTCAGCAGGGTCTAAGAGAGGTTTCCCGTCAGCTGCCACAATATTTGAAACTGCAGATGAATTTGAGAAGCAACGCCGGCGGACGAGGCGCCCTAGCATCTTAGGGGAAATGGAATGGGCTACGGCAGTCGACTCCTCATGCTTTTCAAGGGCGAGTTTGGCCGTGGTAATATCAGTCATAAGTTTGTTGATTAAGGAGGGAGACAATAAGGAGGGAGAGATCATGGGATTCACGGGATTCAGGGACTAAGGGATTCAGGAGACCAAGTTCGCAAGTTGCAAGATAGACAACACCACTATCACAATAGCCTGCCATCTTCATCTCACAATGGAGTACACCAAGTAGTTGAAATTTACCACGTAATGCATTTCCGGCAGTATTCATAGATGGTATAAGTTTCGGTGATCCGATATCCCTCAAGGTGTGCCGGGAAACAGTCATAATATGGGAACCCGTGTCGGGCTGCAATCGAATCGTGTTTCCGTTTACTCTGATTGTAACGAACATCGATCTGGTTGTCAGATGTGGCAAGGGGTTCTGACTGGTTCCATCTCCCCTGTAACTTCCGGGCTTGGTTGCGCCTTTGGCTAGCTTTCCGCGCCTGGCACTGGCTTTTTTGTGCACACGTCGATTTCACACTGAACATTTGCGCTCTTATATAAACACAATTGTACAAAATACTATTCACCGCTTTTCTAGCATGTTGAAGGTGGCTTTGCTTTGTTCGAGTTTGTAACCACCGGAGGTCGCCTTGATGTCTTCTTCGCAGTTTAGAAAGCGGAGTTTGATGAGGGTTTCTTCGAGGTGATTGTATCTTGTTAAACATTCAAGATGCTCTGACACTCATGGGTAATGGGGCGCAGCGTTACCTCTGGAGTTTGCTCAATCTTGTTTAATAGTTTCGACCTGATATCACTGTCCAAACGTGACTGATGACCACAGTGAAAATAAGACACGTGAACTGGTCTGCGGTCATGGTAGATAACTTGATTTGTTCGCATTCAAGTTTCATTCTACCGGCATAGGTAATATAGTCTTTGGATTCCTTTTTCGCAAGTTTTAAAAATTGCTAGCGGACGGTAAACAAAGACGAAGGCTCAACGAAAATTATTGAGAGTTGCGAAACGGTTTTATCAAAAGTGAGATCTCGTGTATTCTTTTACAGGATGAAGCTCGAATACAGTATGTGTTCCGTTGTGTCAAGCTATGTGAGCAATAAACATACTCTTTAGGAATCAGCTTCGTGCTTCAGTTTGACCATCTGTGGACGCGTCCAGGTATATGACCTTCTTGATAGATATTGTATGGAAAGTGACCAATTCAAATTGAACTCAAAAAAGCCTCATACGCCCTGTTGGTTTCGTGAAGGTTGGCACTATTCATGCCACTGTCCTTACCGGAAACACATGGGCAGCAAGTGATGTCGAAAGGGCCACGAAGAAGAATGCTGCAGAGAGAACTTCAGGAGTTCGCGCAAACACCGACCTGAGAAAATGACGCAAGCAGTTCAAGTGATCTGCTCACAGTATGTCTCAATGCCATACTGGTTACTCTCCAACTTGATGCAAGTTCTGACCTCACTCTGATTTCAAAACAAGCCTGGAACGTAGCTGGAAGGCCACCAGTAGAACATACAAAGTACACCGTTCGTAATGCATCTGGTAGGAAACTCATAGTCACCGGGAAGCTGAGCTGCTCCGTACCGTTCAAAGGAAATCAACTCAGTGGGATCTGCTACCTCAGGAACCACACAGGCCTTGATCTCTTGTACCTGAATTAGGTTAATTAGCTTCAACTCTCGGACCAACCCCTCAATACTGTTTTCAACGAAACAGCTGAAGATGGCTGCAATAAGTTCACGAAAACACCACATCGCGACGATTTTATGGTCGCCACAGCCTAACCGGGGACCAGGAAGAGCACGCGCGACGCAGTAGCTATTCAACTCTTGGCGTCCGGCATCGGTAGCTCTCTCACCTCAGTCCATTTTGGTGAATCCCGACGGTAGCCTGCAACGTTTTACCAACGGTCCGAGCCCTTTAGTTTACAGTCCCAGGATCATGAAGATCGTTCCACTGCTGTCCGGAAAGCGAGAAAGGAATGCCAACAAGAGAGACACAAAAATAGAAGCCAGGTGCTCATTCGGGGAAGTGGGGAATGCTCTACACGGCGGACGCAGGGTCGAAATCAATGCCAAACACGATGCACAAATCAGATCATAAACACGGCCATGTCAAGGGAACCCACCTGTTAGGCAGAAATCCACACGAATCTCGCTATACCCCAAGTCTTTAGGCGCTGCTGCGGCCGATAAGCCTAGCCCGCTCGAAGTTGACCCAGAATTCGGGACGCTTGGCGGTCCGGCATCAAGACGAAATCTGATTGGTCAAAAATCTGCACCCAACAGCCAATCATGACCCGGTATTGGCCAAATGCTGGTTGCCAGTGGCGCATCCAGAACGCGTCAGAACTTCCAGAAAGTTATAACCGCTTGCGCTATATATACGAAGCGCTGTACAACTGTTCTTGACTTCATTTTGGGCATTAATAGACCTTGTGTACTTTTGGTGGTTGTTTTGACGTGAAGGCTAGCTTGAGAGGCTCAGACCGAGAACTAAGCTGACCAACATACCGTTAATACACCACCTGAGACAGCAGACTGCTGCTCCATAGGGGAGATACGCCACATGGGACGCCGGACAGCTACAACACACCTGCGAAATGAAGGGTACCAGATCCATGATCGGCATGCTCGTAGTCCCTGGGATGGACCGATATGCGACAGCATCTCCATGGGTCATCACAGTTGAGCTCAAAGCAGCAGTCGGTTGAACAGCCTTCTGGAGCGGGAGGCGTCCGGAGGCTAGGCAACCCTAATAACCGAACAGCAGTTCAATTCGGAGGATGTGTCACGTGCGGGCTACGGACCAAACGAAAGCATACCCTGATTGGTCAGCATGCCAGTCAATCTGAATCGAGGTTCTCTGGTTCGATGCCTCTTGTCCCCTTACGGGATCCTTGCGCGACCTTGTGGAAAATTCTGTGATTACCTTATGAATACAGCTGTAATAACCTTCCTTGGTCTCCATAAGGGGCTGTCTGAAGCTACCGTATCTTCTGATATAACATGGTGGGTGGAGCCGGAAGCCAAGGACTGATAGAATTGCACGACCGTTCAGCAAGTCACAACACTGATTCAGCACTTAACGTTGTATGCAACTCAGAACGCATGAACGTGCCTAGCTGCCATGCTGCCCGAAAGAAGCATGAAGGCTGAGATACTTCCAGGTCGCCCAAGCCTAGACAGGGGAAGTTGAGAGGTAGAGGGCCGGGGGCCAGACGCACACCCAAAATTTCTCTGAAACCGTGGTTTGAAGGAGGGAAACTTTAACGTAAATTTTTAAAATTTGATGGTAATTTTTCGGGCGTGTGAGATCTTCCCAAAAGGGCGCAGTTTTGTTGAAATTTGTTTAAACCTACTCAATCTCCACGATATTCAAGGCCCGCGATATTCATATTTTAATGGCTGCTATGACTGAGCACGTGAATGTGGGGGATTATTTTGTGGAGAATTTAGCTCGTCAAATTCTTTTCTCATTCAGTGGATTTCAAGTCGCCCTGAAAGAATACCAGAGTACCAAAAAGAGCAGCAATTCGCTACTTTGGAATGAAAAAGCCTTCCACCATTGCAGCAGACATCCCTTCAGACGAGTTTGAAGCCGTGTAATTCGTCGCATCTAGTATGTTCATGGTTGATCGTGTGTATGCGGTAGCACACGTCGTATTGATTGTCCAGCAAGGTTCCATGTTCGCCGGTACCATGATTGCTTGAGGGTTACTTCCTAGTACCTGGAACACGATCATGCACGCAGCAACTTTATTTTTGACAGGCTCCCCAGCAACCGGCGACTGACAAGTTATGAATTAAAGGTGTGCTGTATCCTTTTGGAGTATGGCGCTCCATCATTGGAGACTCGGCAGTACGTTGCCCACCACTTTGGAAGGGTACTCACTATTAAGGATGTGTAACTATCGCGTCAAATGTCGACCCTCATTGTTAAGTAGGTCATTGGTTACCTTTTAGATGACATGTCATCCACCACAGCCAAGTTTCGAGAGTGCGGTCACGTGCTGCTGGTGGAATCGGAGGGTGGCAGATATAGTCACCTGTGCTATTCTCGAACGCAGCAGACAGCACTGTTTAAACGTTTTCCGGACGTTGTAAATGTTGATGCCACACACGGTGCTAACCGTCTTGCATAAATAAATTTAGGGCCCCAGAAGGTCGCTGTTAAGGTATAAGCTTCATACACTCCTTGTGACGGATGGCACGGGTATCGGTCGACCCGTAATGTATGCCTTTGTCGAAAGCGAGCATTTGACGCCACTGCGCAAGTTGTTCAGCTTGTTCAAAGATATGATGGGTGGACACTATGAAGTCAAAACATTCGTCATGGATAAGATGACTTCGCAGATGCGGCCATTCATGCACAACGTGGGTTGGTACATTTTGGGATTGTGACCAACAACCGCCTGAAGAATGCCAACGGGCGTTTGAAGAGGCGCGTGCATCACTCAGATAGCCTGGAGCATGCCGTCCAGAAGGTCGCTCATCACAGCGAATGGCTAATGCGCGAATATGAAATGCACACCACTTATTATTGTGACCGTCGAGAAATTCGGGAGGGAGACATCTACGTTCTACGTGTGGTTTCCCGGATGACGACATACGCCGCTTATCAGGTTCTCAGGCACATTGAAATATGCACGCCAAATCTGCTATACAAGCAGACAGATCGCTTCAAGGTGGGAAGCCGGTTGTTAGTAACAGTCAGTTTGTGGTACAAACCCCCAAATGTTCTCGGACAGTCAACACCTCAGCCGGAACCTGCACGTGCATATTTTATTAATCAATGTGGCTACCTTGCGTACACCTAGTTTCAGTATTCAGAGGCCACTCGTTCCCATGCAGTAAGTTGATTAATCGAACATGCAGTGCCTAGGTCAATTTCTAACCCATCAACGGTGGATTGCCGAATACAACTTACCGGAGGAAGTAATACCTTTATCTCTGGTTCCAAAACCAGAGGCATCACCAGTAGAGCATTTGCACAAGCAACTTGATCGGTTGGTTGGCATACTGGAGCTGCTTGATCCGCGTAAGGCTGCTGGGTGCATGAAGCGTCTGATTGTCCAAAGCCAGCCGACGTTGCGTCATAATTCACTTGGCACAGGATAGTCAGACTTCGGTGTTGGATGGCAACCGCAACTAACCAGGGTGGCGTTGGACGTCAAACGACGCTGTTCTCTGTGGTTTTTGTGGCCAGCCAACTGACCCTGCTGATTTGTGGTGTCAACGTGATCGACTTCCATACCACCGTTATTGCCACGGCAATAAGCCCTGACCGCTGTGTGGAGAAAATCTTCAGGCGCGTCCACCGGGTGGGTGCACATGTATCAATTAAACTATTCCCATTAGTTGCCGGTCAGCTAAAAGCGCTTGCTTTGATGTTGGTCTTGATCGGTCCATGGAGGACAAGCCGAGTGTGCCCCGTAAGACAGTCGCAATGAAACTGTTTCGTCCAATTTCAAAGTTGATGGACACCGGTAATTTGAGGCCTAATTTCTCAGCATACGCTTTGTAGAACTTGCTTTCGAATCCCGTGATGACGAGGAATTTGTGTGACTGTAACTCGAAGGCCTCAAATGCCGAATCAATGAACCCATGGCAATCCGCAACAACTATACATTTATCCCTCATCCCGGTAATGGGAATTATGAACCACTAGGTAAGCAAACAAATAAAATTCCATTACATCCATATGCTTAAATGCTGTTCCCGAAGCTTAACTGCTTGCACATTTTCCGTTTCAGAATCCTTGTCCCGTGAAGTGGATCTTAAGAAAATGAAAAATGGAGCGACTACCAATTAAGCTT
>NW_008752234.1:83808-97062 GCF_000715545.1 Opisthorchis viverrini | reverse complement strand
AAGACCGTCATTGACCATTGGATTATGTTACTGTGCACAGGTGCAGTCTCATTATCAACGTTGCACATAAACGCGGGCCTAGCAGTACAGGTAGGTATTCGAGATGAGTGGAAACTAATAGAGATACGAGTACAAGGGGCCGTCGTTGCTCATTGGTTTGGGCTGCCGCGCATGGGGAACCGTTACAACAGGTATTCGAGATGAGTGGAAACTGATAGAGATACGAGTACAAAGGGCCGTCGTTGCTCATTGGATTGGGCTGCCGCGCATATGTGGGGAACCGTAATTAGCGTCGCACATAGACACGGATCCAGCAGCTACAATACGTAGTCGAGGTGAGTGACAACGGCTACCGTCATCGTGGTGGCCGCTTTATGGTGGTCACCACCTATAGTGATAGTTGTAATAGGAAAGACGTCCTCAGCTATCTCGTAACACCGTATTATCTACAAGCTAATTATGCATATCTGCGAAAGGGGATAATCCACAGATGGCCCTCGCACAGCCACTGCAAGTTTGTTCATTTATCTAACTTTATTGCACTTATTGGAGTATGAGATCCATGAGGAAAATATGTTGTCAGCAGGTTCGCCAGACAAAAATATCCCATTTGTTAAATCTGAGTTGTCTAAGGCAAAAGGACGTCTACGACTGATCCTATAGTGTGACACTGGCATTAAATACTCTTAAGATGTTATTTTATTCTTCAGGAACACCGAGGATCGCCAAAATATACTAAAGTGCGATTTCGTGTTTTATGTCGCCTAAACCGGCAGAAAATGCAAATCAACGATGGTCAATGACCTTGAAATTTCGCTCACCTAAACAAAATGTTACGTGCAACATGTCACGGGGAAGGTGCAAAGTGATTAGACTAACTCCCCACTAAAATAGCAACTTCGAAAACCCTATAGTTTCGGCGAACTCAATTTGGGTGTGCCAATAGCCTGCGGCGGTAGAGGTCGGGTTCGAACCAGGGACTTTTCGGTCAGTAATTTCGCGCTCTAACCACTTGTGCCATCTCGCCCCCTTCATGTTGCTGGTTCTCAGTTGTCATGTGCACCAGGTTACAGTAACGTCCGTATTTCTGTATGGTTGCGAGGCATGCCTGTACGGACAGATGATATAAGGCGTTTTTGGAAAATGGTATCTGAAATTTCGAACAGCTCATCTATAGGTAGGCTATGGATAGTCACTATGGTGACTCTCTCCGGGATGTACGTTCCGCAACTCTGTTCTGGATAATGAACGTGGTAATATGAAAATACACTAATAACTTTACTTTCTCAAGCGCTCCGCCGTGTTTACGATCGGAGGTAAAATCCCCACCCACTACTCGCCTAGCTTATTTGTGGATGAAAGAGACAGCCTCAACCAGCTCAAGCGAGTCGGTATTAATGTCCATTTCGTCGCTATTTCTCAACAAAAACAACAACAACAACAAAGGTATATCGCCAGAAGTTCGTGAGTATCATACAGAGCTTATACTCCAAGAGGTTCATTACAAGCTGTTAGGCAGGAACCCACGCGAATCCCACTATACTGCATGTCTTTAGGCGCTGTTACGGCCGAGAAGCCTGGCCCGCTCGAGGTTGGCCCGAAATTCGGGAGGCTTCCCGGTCCGGCATCAAGGCGAGAGCTGATTGGTCAACAATGTGGACCCAACAGCCAATCATGACCCAGTATTGGCCAAATGCCGGTTGCCAATGGCGCATCCAGAACGCGTCAGAAATTCCAGAAAGTTACAACCGCTTACGCTATATACACGAAGCGCTGTACAACTGTTCTTGATTTCGTTTTGGGCGTTAATAGACCTTGTGCACCCTTGGTGGTTGTTTTGACGTGAACGCTAGCTTGGGAGGCTCAGACCAAGAACTAAGCTGAGGAAAATACCGTTACTACAATTGGCGAACGGGAACCCACGATGTCAATCGGATTTGATCAGCTCCGAGAACTATTGCAGCAGCAACAAAAGCAGCTTGAAGAAGCGCAACTGAAGCTCATTGAATCACTGACTCAGAAACTGCATATCGTAACAGCAGCAGTCAGTACTGGTGAGTCCTCTGTTTCCTCAACTGATGCAGCCGCGGCCTCAATTACGGAGCTCACATTTGACGCCCTTTCTGGTCACACTTTTGACTCCTGGTTCAAGCGGTACGAAGACATGTTCAAGACTGATTTTTCCAAATTTGATGATGGATGGAAAGTCAGACTATTGCTGCGAAAACTCGGCACACCGGAGCATGAACGGTTCACAAATTTCATTCTCCCCAAGCTGCCCCGCGACCTCAGCTTTGATGAAACGGTCAGAACACTGTCCCAGATATTCGGCGATCAAACATCACTGTTCAATATCCGCTACCAATGCCTTAAGTTGGCCAAGAAAGATGATGATGATTTCATCACGTTTGCCGGTGTTGTCAATCGAGAATGCGAGCGCTTCAAGCTCAGCTCAATGACGGAGAATCAGTTTAAGTGCGTCATTTTTGTATCCGGTCTCCAGTCATCCCATGATGCTGACATCAGAACCCGGCTTCTTAACAGAATTGAACAGGATGCCGAAATGACGTTGCAGAGCCTCACCACTGAATGCCAACGCCTCATCAACCTGAAGCACGACACGGCTATGATCGGTCAGTCACCTGTGACCTCAAGCAGCTGTGTACAGGCAATCAACTACAGCGTGCCCAGGAAATCCGACAAGAAGCCCGATCGAAGGCAGGGTAGGCCTCCCACGAGTTGCTGGCATTGCAGTGGGTGGCATTTTGCTCGTTATTGCCGGTTCAGGCACCACAAATGTTCCGGTTGCAGTCATCGCGGCCACAAAGAAGATTTATGTCGATCTCAAAGACTGCAGTCACCCGCACACCACCGTGCAGCCCACAATCGCGGTCCAACATCCCAGTTCGTTTGCAACTTGATACTGGCTCCGATATCACGCTGCTCAGTGAACGAACGTGGAAACGAATCGGTAAGCCATGTGTGAAGCCGACTGAACACTGGGCCCGTAATGCTTCCGGTGGTAAACTGAAGTTCACTGGCGAGGTTTACTGCCTACTTCAATTCAATGACTCGACGGCACAAGCCACCTGCTACCTGACGTCATGCCCCAAACTTGATCTCATGGGGCTAGATTGGATCGATAAATCTGTTCCAGACTGATGTCCGATTATCTCCTCTTCTTTACTTTCTCACTGGTTATTTATGAGGCGAACTCTGGAGGGTCTCCAAGCTCCCGGCGTTCGCATCTCTTCGAATGAAAACTTTGTCGATCTGGAGTGCACAACATTTCTCCTCTTCTTTACTTTCTCACTGATATGTTATGAGGCGAACTCTGGAGGGTCTCCAAGCTCCCGGCGTTCGCATCTCTTCGAATGAAAACTTTGTCGATCTGGAGTGCGCAGACAACATTTCGCTCATTGTTTAGAAGGAGTAGAATGTGTAGGTGTTATGTTGTTCAGGCACCAATGTTTTTTTGTTGACAGTTCCGTGATTGATGACGATGGCACATGGGCGTCGTGCAAGAACCACCGGGGCATAAGTCGCCGGATGACCTCAAGGCCAAATGGGTGAAGTGGTAAGGACAAAAAAAAGGCGTTCAGCTGTAGCACCCTTCCGGTGCCTAGCTGCCATGCCACCCGAAGGAAGCACGAGGGCTGGGATACTGCCAGGTTGCCCAAGCCTAGACAGGGGAAGTCGAGTGGCGGAGGTCGGATTCGAACCGCGGACCTTCAGGTTAGTAATCCGCGCTCTAACCACTTCGGCCACAACGAACTTATATCTGAGTCTCTCGAGTGGTGTCAGTCAAAGCTATTTTTTGACCCTTTCTGTTTAAATTCAGACTCATCGTGCTGTCTGAGTTTTTCCTTGCCTACCTTTAATACTTACGCCATCAAAACGCTCCCTGTTCGTTCGTTTACAAGCACAGTTCAGCACGCGTGTCACGATTGTATGGCATAAAACAGTACTGCAAACAGGAATGAACCAAGCCATAACTTCATATCTGCAGATGAATCGATGCATGTGGCGGATAAATCGGTCTGTTGGGGGCGAGATGGTCCAAGTGGTTAGAGCGCGAATTTACTACCCGAAAGGTCCGTTGTTCGAACCCGACCTCTACCTCTCGACTTCCTCTGTCCGGGCCTGGGCAACCTGGTATTATTTCAGCCATCGTACAACCTTCGGGTGGAATGGCAGTTAGGCACCGAAAGGGTACTACAGCTGAACGGGGTAGTTGTATAAGTAGACTGATGACAGGCGAAATCTACCTCCGGATCGTGAAGGCCATGGCGGCATTTGCCAACTTTCGACGTGAAATGAGTTTGAATGTTTGGGTAGAGTGTCTTCCAGTACTCACAGAGGCGCTTACAGACGAAGGGGACGCACATTCAGAAGCTTTCCATGATAGTGACGGACACTGAGTTGGCTGAAATCGTCAAACGAAGTGACATGAAAAAGTTCATCTGTGTGAAGGAAGAGATCATTGGTGGTCAGTGCGACACAGGACGTTTGGTTGAATGCTATCAGGGGGTGTGGAATTTGTGGGAGCATCACCAAAGGCATATAACTGGGTCTCAAGGATTGCACCTGTAAGGCTACAGTAAGGGCCATGTTGCATGCTTGCGATACATGATTTCTGGACGGATAATGTGAAACGTCTTCGGTTTTTTAACCACCAGGGTCTCAGAAGCGTTGCTGGTTTTGAATGGTATCAGCGGATTCCTAATGAGATAATTGAAAAAACTGGTGTTTTGTTGTGCATCAGATGTTCAGTCGCGGAAAACGTCTAGCAACATCAGCTGCAGTGGCTCGGCTGTGTGCTACGCATGCCGAAACACCGTCTACCGAGACAATTGTTCACTGTGCCTCCTTCAGAATAGCGCAAACTGGGAGGTGGGCAGTGTGATTTGGCAGCAGTGTTTGAATGCGATTACGAAGAGTTTGGGCGTTGTTGGTGCGATCCGCCTTCCTGCTCTGGGCGAAATGTAAGAAGTGGTGGCCGATCAATGTCAGTGGCTGTCATTTCCTTTTCCAGATTGTCCGATTGAGTGCTTAGAAGTGCGTGAACCTTAAAGTGCTTGTAGTAGGCCTCAAGTTAAATCCGTCGAACAACCACACTTCTTTTCATTTTAGGACTTAAATGGTGGCTAAATAAACTGTGTGGTTGTACGGCAGTGAGGCCTCGGTGTCAACACTAATGTTGCTACCTCTGATGATGGCGATATCGATGCTGGATGGAGCATCACCCCAAATATCACAGCAGTATTCCATACCGAAGCGGATCTGGACTTTGTACAGGGGAAGTTTTGAAATAATGAAAAAAAAGAAATCGAGTTCTCGTGGCATCTGAGTTGCAGTTAATTTAACGTGTGGTGTCCCACGCCGTGTCCGGGCAGGAAAGATCAAGATATGCGCAGTTAGATGTTTGAAGAATCGGTTTGGAATCATCAGAGGACAAGAGGCATGACAGGCGAAAACCAGCAGAAAGGAGAAACGCTGCTGGATTCGACAACACTAAACGTGTGTGTGCATGTTCGTAATACATAGATAGATTTGTTTGTCTGAACAGCAGAATGACTTCCGGTGGACTAGCTGGGGACGAGATTACTTTTCGAATCGAGGTCAATGCAGCCTTTGCCAACTTCCGACTATCATGGCCACCCTGTGTCTCCAATGTCGTTTCGTATTAGCTATGCTTTCGCCTTCAATTTCAGCTTATGTACGTCTATTCTTAGACAAATAATGCGCTATTCATTCTTGTTCTCGCGCTCAATCAGAATCAATGCTCCTTCCATAAAAATTGACTTATCTAAGGATACAATGGAACCGTTACTGCGATCCAAGTGTTTCGACACAGATCCAAATTCTTCAGACGCCACAATGCGTTGGAATCATTGGTTCCAAACGTTTCTGGACCCCGTTGAATATCCTACTCTAAAAGAACTTGAAAACTCGATGGGTTTTATGGATGCACCTATATGCGTTTACATCTGATCAGCGGACTTCTGTCTGCTACCACCAGATTAAGACTTCTGGCTCAAAATGAACTCACTTTCAATGAAGCACATGAATTTGCTAGGTCATTGGAATCGACCCACGAACAAGCTCAGTCACATTCGCATAACCAGCCGTTATCATTTTCGGCGACCGCAGCACCTTTGCAGACATCTGCGGTTAATTGGTTCCAAACGTTTCTGGACCCCGTTGAATATCCTACTCTAAAAGAACTTGAAAACTCGATGGGTTTTATGGATGCACCTATATGCGTTTACATCTGATCAGCGGACTTCTGTCTGCTACCACCAGATTAAGACTTCTGGCTCAAAATGAACTCACTTTCAATGAAGCACATGAATTTGCTAGGTCATTAGAATCGGCCCACGAACAAGCTCAGTCACACTCACATAACCAGCCGTTATCATTTTCTGCGACTGCAGCACCTTTGCAGACATCTGCGGTTCCCCTCCACACTCAATCTCCCCTGATTCCACACCTTATTTCTCGTCAGTCAATTCTCAGCTACGTTATTTTTGCAGTCGTTCCAAGTATCCACCATCCAAATGCCCCGCAAGAGAGACAGTTTGAAAATCATGTGGCAAAACAGGCCATTTTCAGCGTGTTTATCGATCCATATATGTCCAAAATCACTCAAATCGCACGACGGATTCCGCCTTATCTTCCCTGTTGACTACTGCAGCCCCGAACTGCTTGTTCCGCACGGTGACCAGCACAACGGTAAGCGGACTATCGCTTCAGACCCTCATAGACACAGAAAGTTCGTGCAGTTTTGTATATTTTTTGGTAGTTTGTACATCTTGCTGGAAGATATGCCAACGATTCTGTAACTACCATGGCATATACTTCTCTGACGTGTTCAAATAACGACAACTGCTACGCATCCATTGGTTACAGGACTACTGTTTACAAAAAACCAAACGATTGGTGTTACCATTCTATGTGCTGACGTTCTGCTAGGCCACAACTTCCTTCGTATGCATAACAAAGTTGAAATCACATTCGGTGGGAACCGAGTTCCATCCCCCTGCGATGTAACTGCAGCTCCTCCTCCACTTTTCGCTAACTTCACCCGATTGCAAGCCTATCACCACGAAATCACTGCGTTATAGCCCTGACCACGAACAGTTCATCCACTCTGAAGTTAACCGGCTATTGGATGAAGGTACAATTGAACCTTCGAATTCTCCCTGGATGGATCAAGTGCTGGTCACGAAAATACGCATGGTAGTGGACTACAGTCAAACCAATAAACGGTTCACATACCGTTACGGCGACTGGATAAAATGATTGAAGAAATTTTCCGTCATGCTGTCTTTAGCACCTTAGACCTATTGAGGGCTTTCCATCAGGTTCCAGTCAGTAAGAAAGACAAACCGTATACATTTTTTAAGCGTGCGGAGAACTGTTTCAGTTCCGTCTTATTCCCTTCGGTGTTACCAACGGAATAGGGTGCCTCTAGCTTACTACTGACCCTATAATCACATCTGAGAACTTAAGTGGCACCTACGTTTACATCGACAACGTCACTATTTGTGGGACTACACTAGGCGAGCGTAACTAGAACCTCAAATTTTTCTGTGAAGTGATATGGAACTACCCTTAACTACAAGCAAAGCATCATAGCAGCCAAACAAATACGAACATTCGGTGGGAACCGAGTTCCATCCCCCCTCTGCGGTGTAACTGCTGCTACGGTCAAATCACCTCCACTTTTCGCTAACTTCACCCGATTGCAAGCCTATCACCACGAAATCACTGCGTTATAGCCCTGACCACGAACAGTTCATCCACTCTGAAGTTAACCGGCTATTGGATGAAGGTACAATTGAACCTTCGAATTCTCCCTGGGTGGATCAAGTGCTGGTCACGAAAATACGCATGGTAGTGGACTACAGTCAAACCAATAAACGGTTCACATACCGTTACGGCGACTAGATAAAGTGATTGAAGAAATTTTTCGTCATGCTGTCTTTAGCACCTTAGACCTATTGAGGGCTTTCCATCAGGTTCCAGTCAGTAAGAAAGACAAACCGTATACATTTTTTAAGCGTGCGGAGAACTGTTTCAGTTCCGTCTTATTCCCTTCGGTGTTACCAACGGAATAGGGTGCCTCTAGCTTACTACTGACCCTATAATCACATCTGAGAACTTAAGTGGCACCTACGTTTACATCGACAACGTCACTATTTGTGGGACTACACTAGGCGAGCGTAACTAGAACCTCAAATTTTTCTGTGAAGTGATATGGAACTACCCTTAACTACAAGCAAAGCATCATAGCAGCCAAACAAATACGACTTCTCGGCTATGAAGTCTCTAAAGGAATTATCAAACCAGATCCTAAACGAATGAGCCCTATTCGTCAACTCCCTCACCCACATGACGCTCAATTCCAACTACGAGTTCTTGGTATGTTTGCCTATTATTCGCAACGGATACCACGTTTCTCTTGTCGGAAATAAGGCTTTCCCCTTGCCGGACCGTGTACAACAGTCCTTTGAAAATTTAAAGGTGTTAGAGAACACTATGGACAGTCGACAACGCACCCTTGGTTATCGAGACGGATGCCTCAGACACAGCCACTGCTGCATCTCTGACTCAGAACGGCCGACCCGTGACCTTCTTTTCCAGAACACTGACACCGAGCGAAAAGAATCACTTTCCCATTGAGAAACAGGTGTACGCTATCGTTGAATCTATCCGTAACTAGAAGCACTTCAAACTTATCACTGACGAGCGGTCGGTTTCCTTTATGTATGATGTGTTGCAGATTGGTAAGATACAAAGCGATAAAATCCAGCGATGGAAGATGGAACTGTCCGCTTTTAGCTACGATTTCAGCTACAAACCTGGAACATACAATCTGATGGCTGACAGCTTGTCGTGCTAATGTGATTGGCAAAGATAAATTAAGTGAAATGCATGACCCCTTGTGTCATCCCGGAATTACTCGCATGCATCATTTTGTTCTTTTCAAAACCTGCCATTTTCCCTCCAAGATGTCAAGGACATCACCACAAAATGTACCGCCATCAAGCCGCAGTTTTACAAACTACCCCCCGCTACACTCATCAAAGCGACTTAGTTATTCGAACGAATTAGCGTTGATTTTAGAGGACCTCTGCCTTTTGTTACTCTAAACCGATATCTCCTTTCCATTGTTGGCGAGTTTCTGTGTTTACCATCTGCCTTTCCTTGTGCATCTACCGGTATTAAATGTCTATGTGAATCGTGCCCTTTGTTTGGTATGCTTGCATATGTATATTCGGTTCCTCATTCATAATTGCACTGTCCACAAGCCTGCATCATAGGAGTTTCCACCAGACGAACAACTGTTTATAATCCTTAGGGGACGAGCAAGTCGAACGCCTCAACGGGACACTCTGGAACGCAATCCAGCTCAGACTCAAGACGAAAGACCTTTAAGTATGTCACTATGAGTCGGCTCTATCAGATACCCTCCACCGTATTCGGTCCCTTCGCTGCGTCTTCACGAATGCCACTCCACATGAACGAATGCTTCTGTCTGAATGTCGGTCATCCTGTGGTTTGTCCATAACAACCTGGCTAACTATTCCAGGACCTTTTTACTGAAAAGATTTGAACTAGTCGTTGAGGAAGTCGAACTTATAAAGTACGATCCGCATCACGCCCATATTCTTCTTCCCGGCCGAAAAGAAGGCACTGTATCCATCCGCCATCTCGCTCCTTTTGGTGGTCGCAACAAGTTCACACGTACCTCATCCAGTGAGGACAATAGCGTTCATACACCCCCTCTGACTTGCACGCCCCTCCGCTCAATAACACGAGATAATACCGACCATCCTCCAGTTTCATCCCCGTGACTGGGCGATGTGGCTGCATCTTCAAATACATATAACCCTGACATCTCTGATTTAGCCAGGCTCCAGTAGCGTACGCGGCCCTACATTTTAGGAGACCAAGAAGCCTGACTACACTTACCATTCCCCTTTAGGAGATTTTTACAATCATTCATTTACAGTCGTTTACAATCATTCCTCTCTGCACACAATCCAACGGCTCAGGTGAATATCATGACTATCCTTTGTGTTCACATTATCCTTTCGTATTAACAATGCTTTCGCCTTCACTTTCAGCTTATGTATGTCTATTCTTAGGCAAGTAAAGCGCTCTTAATTCTACGCTGTTCAGTCTTGTTCTCGCACTCAGTCAGAATCAGTGCTCCGTCTATAACACAGACAACTGTCGTGCTGGTGTGAGTCTATCTGTTAGGAATGGAGTGCGCACTATGATGCTGCTTTATGGACTAGAAATGTGGCTTCTGCGTGCGGGAAATTAACGAAAGCTGCCAGTGTTTGACAATCTGTATCTATAAAGCATTGGTCGGAACGTCGAGTTAACAATCCCGAGGTACACTAGACGGTTTTAAGGAAGAACAGTCTCATATTGGTGAGTTAGTCAAACTTCATAGGTCACGCTGGCTAGAGTATGTGTTTCGCGATTCAGAAGACAGCCTGCCTCGCGGAGCTCTGTTCGCCCAGCAAGATACCGGGTGGAAACGACTGAGGGATGGACAATCTGTTATCTGGAAGTGATGTATGTGAACAGTTACCAGTAAGCGCATTCGGGCCGAAAATTGCCCCCTCTCTGGACGGGGACCTTGAGATTCAACTCATGAATGGTTAATTACACAGCCAGGCACGGCTCAATCGCCTAGTCGGTGGCTCCCATGCATCGAAGCTATGACTTTCAATTCATAGCTGCCCACTTTTCCGAACTAACTTATCATGCCACTGTCTCTAATGCTTGGCTATATCTGCTCGCTGCTCCATTTTCGGTGATCAAAACTGTGGCAACTGTAACCGTCGTACCCTTGGTACATGGTTTATAGCTGACACTTTGAATCGAACTGCTGTTTGTAATATCGGCGGTCAGTTTATGCCAGTATAGTCTCCGCAATACGTGAGGTGGAGATTTTGAAAGATGTTTATGTAGGTTCCAAATTTATGTGCTGTTTTTACGCAATCTCCCTTTTTACCAACTTCCCACCCTTGAAGACTAGGTTTCATCTGTGATTACATTGACCCATCAGATTTGACACTCAATCCTCACCAGCTCCTTAGAGAAACTACTTCTTCGCTGCACGTTCGAAACGCAATTCCAACTTAATTTCACATTTTTATGACAAACCGATGGAGTCGCCATGGATTCTCCTCTTGGTCCCCTTTTTATCGGCAAACGGGCTTGGTCAATTGAATGAGAAGATCAGACGCATGCACTTCTATCGAAGGTACGTGGATGATATTTTTATTATAGTATCCAACGGTTCCAAAAGTGGGTGCTTTCCTGAACAACTTCAACTGAGCACATCCTTTCATTAATTCACTTTGGAAACTGAAAGTGACAACGCTTTCCACTTTCTGGAAGTTTAGTTAGTCAGGCTTTCCACGTCTGACTTTCTGTCTGTCTACAGAAAACCCACATGGACGGGACAATGCACAGACTTCCCGAGTTTTGTGCCACTGAAGAGGAAATAAACCCTGATTTACACTTTCACGAACCGGGTGATGTATTTGCTCTGCTGATACACTGGACTCTGAACTGCAGCACACTGCTGATGTGCTCCGAGCCAGTGTTTGCCCGGAGAGCTTTATAACCAAGGATATGTCCGATCGCCCTATCCAACCACGTATCACGACCTTTGGAAAGAAGCCGATATACTTCAGTTTACGGCGTAAAGGCGATCCGTTGGCGGACATAGTCAATGGGCGCTTGTTTCAATCCCTACAACGCACGTTTCCGACTGGAACTCTGCGGTCTTGGTTTGCAACCAACCCCTTTCTCAACTTAAACCTCAAAGACAAGATGCCAGTCCTCACCCAGAATATTGTTGTGCATTATTTCTCCTGCTGTTGTTCAGCGGAGAATATTGAGCGCACAACGCGGCAACTTTCCAAGAGAATACGTGAACATGTCTCTTACCGGAATACCATTAGACCCAACACTCCAGCCAAAAGCTCAATTGTGTCCCACTCAATAGGCACTGGGCACGCAGTCATTCCGAATGAGTATTTCCATGTCATTTACCGTGTACCCAATAGACTGCCAGTATCGGTCCAACAGCGTTTCTCGACCACAGCCGATGCAGTCGCTATACGTCTGCGAAACTCGATACTGTGCTTTCAAAAACGTTTCTTACGAACGTTGAATTTACCTTGGCCATGTGGCACGAATCAACCGGCCAAGTCACTCAACGGCCCTCTAGACTGTCTCACAGCATCCAGTTGGATGCGACGTAGGGGCGCAGACAACCAGTCTTTCGTGTATCCACGCCCTTTTTATTTCACTAACCAATCTTCGCTGCTTATTTCGCTTTTCGCTTTTATTAGGTATGTACTGAGCTGATGACGAGATTCTGAAAACATTAGTGCTCATCATTGCATTCTTGTTCGGACCATGGGGATATTTAAGCGATCAGTTTGTTGCTGACACGCCCATGGTCGCTACTAATTCGAGATGACGCAGATTTTGGAGGTGGATGGCGTTGTCTGCGAAAGCTTCGATGAAATCGGAACCAAAAAGAGAACAGTAATAAACAGGAAGAACGCCATGAGGAAAGGGACATAACCTTGGGGGTAACTGCATTGACCTGGGGACCACAGGAGGGGCATTGTCAAGGCATACCTGGATCGAGTGGCCTTTCAGGGATTATCTAGTTCAGTTGAGCATGTAGGGATGCGGTCCGCACATTGGTACCTAAGTCGGCGTGCCATATTCTGCCAAATGTATTGTCTTCATCACGTCACTCCTCCGCCCACTGCTTCATCAATAAACAAAAACGTCACTCAACTGATTTGACAGTCGCCCCCAGTGAGTGATTGCAATTCTCCTGTACCTCTCGTCCTTCCTAAACGAAGCCGTAGCAACTGTATATACGGTTTGTAACTGATTGACTGACCGACCGATATGACGGCATTGGAGTGTTCTGGTTGCGTATGTTTTTCTTGTGAACCCTTCCTGGGAGTGTCTCGACCTAAAGCTGCCACCTTGACGTGGTGGTTGGGCTTGAGTGCTGCAATGATCCCGCGGGCTACACTGGCTGGAACTTCGTTCCACAAGGTACAACCATGCCAGGAAGGCCAAAGGGGAGCAGCCAGACCAAGAGTAGCGAGACCCCGCACTACGAGCAATCGTGGTACGGGGCGGTCTGGGGGTAAAGTCGTACTGTCCTCTGCGACAGGAGTGTGAAGGCAG
>NW_008752234.1:72391-80624 GCF_000715545.1 Opisthorchis viverrini | reverse complement strand
CTGGTCACTGCCGTCTTCCTGGATGGGGACCCCGAGACGGGCCACATCAATGGCTAGAGACATTGTCAGATACGGCCCAGTCGCGACCTTAATGGCGCTCGTGCATCCAAGCCATTGCCTTCAATGCATAGCTCCTTTTCCAACCCCCTCACCACTTGACAGCCCACTGGCAGTGCTGGGTTTATGCACCAATTTACCAGCTCGCGCGTGCAATCCGCAGCTACAACCACTGTACGACGGGTACGCGGTTCTTACAGCTGACAATGATGATGGTGATCCTGGGATATGTTATGTACAATACACGGCTCCCGAGAATACAGGATCATATTAGAGGTAAACTAAGTGCTGCAGACACGCGTACTATAGTCCGTTTGTTGCGCTTACAGCTGACAATGATGATGGTGATCCTGGGAGTGTATATGTACAATACACGGCTCCCGAGAATACAGGATCATATTAGAGGTAAACTAAGTGCTGCAGACACGCGTACTATAGTCCTTGAAGTTTGTTGCGTGACATCAATATTCTTTTCTCTCTTTCAGAAAATATGGCCAAGAATACCGGGGACACAAAATTCCGCAAAGTTGATGTTGATCAGTACACGGAATCAGCCTTTCAGGACGAACAAGCAGATGACAGTTCTGCAACGAAACTGAACGAATTCGATGTTCGTGGGCTGTTGGAAAAGTACTTTGGCATTATGTTATTCCTCATTCACTCACCACTACGAATTCAGAGCCAAGTTTGATGAAGCCCTGGCACTTGTGCTTCAGAACGCCCCTATCAACTCGAAAGATCAGGCTCTGAAAGATACCGCTTTCAGATACGTAATGCGTCTGTTGTCCCAAATCAAAGCGCAAAATATTGATGAATTTGTGGCGGGTTTAGATGAACCGAAGATAGATTTGTTAATGAAGTATATTTATCGCGGGTTCGAGCAGCAACCTCAGGACGTAACCAATGCCACCCTGTTGACTTGGCATGAGAAGGTATGTGTCTCATTCAACTTGGTTCCCTCGGGAGATTGGATTCCCATTCATGTTTCAATATCATTATCAATTATAAAAGGTTGATTTGGCTGAGAAGATTCCAGAATACGAGGGTGCAACGATTGGTGAACGGTGAAAGACGTCATACTCACAGCCTTAGGTACTGTCCACCAGGGTCGCTCACAGCCCGATGAAACTGTATCCCATCACGTTAGCGGCTTTGATTGCTGCCAGAAAAATATACCAGCAACAGACGATTGTGTTGGCGCATGCAGAATAATTAACCTAATGATTGACAGAGCACTGGTGCATCACAAAAGCCCAAGAAATAGAGAGAGCTTTTGTAATAGGAAAACATGTGCTCTGATTCAGCTAGTCCAATTAACACGAAAATGCACATCGACCAGCTGGTGTACGCCCTGTACTCTTAAAGGAAGTTGGCAAGTCCGTCATGGCAAGTTGAGTGTCCCCACTACACAATGTTTGGAATAAGAGGTAATTCCAACGAAACGGAACGTCTCGACGGTGATTCTTATAATCAAAATGAGTGCAAGACCATCGTGTGAAAAGCACCGGGGCATCAACCTAGTGCCTATAGCTTCCAAGGAATTCTCTGGCGTCATCCTGCGCATGTTGACTTGTCATCGGAAGTTTCAGATTCGTAAAAATCAACCTGGGTTTCGCTCCGGTCATGGCTGCATAGATTATTTCTTCACACTGTCAAGTGTTGGAACGCGCCATTACTTCCGAAGAAATACATTGAATGCATCTCTCGATCTCAAATCTGCCTTTGACTCTGCTGAATGTCGGAAACTGTGGCAGTCTGGTAAGGAAGGGCGTCCCTTATAAATACTTGTCTCCTATAAAAACTTCATGTGCCTCCTCTCGTGGACGGTAAATCCCTCCCGAGTTCACCACATCCATTGGTGTCAGACGAGAGGTTCGTCTATCTCTCTTTCTCTCCAGCTTCGTAATCGGTGTGCTGTTTGAATTTTCTTTACGTGCTTCTAACATCCCGGGGATCGAAATACTCCTGGGGACTCCGCTGACGGATATTGAGTACGCCGATGATATTACTCTTTTTGGATTACACCTTAAGATGTATATATAATTATATGGTATTATTATATCAGCAGTTTAATCACGTTGTAGTGTTTTATCGTGCAGTTTGGTATGTGCTTCTCACCTGTAAGGCATGGTGTCACTGCAAGATTGGGCCGGGTCAAACCCCACCCTCATGTTTGGAAGTGAACCAATCGATGTGGTAGTTGAGTTCGTCTACCTGAGCAGCTGCATAAGTTCAGACGGTCTGGCGAAAGACGAAACCACTCCCCGAAATAGGAAGACCAGGACAGCGTTTACTAGCCTCAGAAATTTGTGGCACTGTACTGACACCAGCTTGACTGTCAAGGATAGGATGTTGCAGTCCTATCTCTTCCGTTTTATGGCTCAGAAACGTGGCCAGCATGTGGGGAAAATATTCGGAGAGTCCCTATGCTTGATTAAGGCGTTGTGGGGATATTTTGAGGGCATCAGATGAGTAATTTGGAGGTATGCCATATAGTTTTCGAAATAGTTCGCTCTTCCTCAATAGATTAACTGTTCATACTCCAAAGGTTAGTTCATGTGCTTCGTATGCCATAGGGCCGTGCAGCCCTCTTCATTTAGCCTTGTACCGGATGAAGACGAACCGGGAGGGGATCAGTTCATGATTTGGCAACGAAGGGCCATTCAACTCAGTCCTGTGGGTGACTGCTGTCTTCTCGGAGGGGGGCCTTGGGACTAAGCAAGCCGATGGGTAATGACGCTGGCTACGTGAGCTAGTTACTGGGTCGCGTTTTTGCTAATCTCCACCCGAAGAGTGGTATATAAATAAATCGGGCGAAAGAAACGTGAAAAAGCTTGAAGAACGAGCCGATATAACGGCCAATTGCAGCCGCCCAAATGATTAGGCTACCCAATTCTTAAGTCCCCTTCAGTACTTTACCTTTCCTTGAGTTTGTTGCTGCTGTATATGTGCCGCATTACTTCTTACTGTTAAATATCAGGTTGCATCACGTGACCTACTGTGCAGGCTACGTAGTTCATCATGTGATCCGTTATTGTATGAGTGTCGCATCTGTTGCTGACACTTTTTGTCTTGTAGGGTGCATATTGATTAGGGCCAGTAAGCGACGTGTTCGAGATAACTTAGTACTTCACTAACATATGGTTTTACTGATCTATGTAAATGCCGACTTCAAACTGGTGTCATATATATATATATGTATATATATATATATTGTATGTATTCCTAACCGTGGAATCCGTCTTTTAAGGCGTCACTTGACGCCAACAAGATATTCAGGGCAAAACATTAGTAGGTTACGGTTGTCCGAATACCCGTATCTTTCGTGACTTCCCGCGATCGCCTGATGCTTAGGAAGTCCTCCATGAGCGTCAGACGATGTTAGGCGTAATAACTTCTTTATCATAAGCAGTCGAGCTGAGCTTGCTATTGAAGTTCATTGGATCTTTTGGATCGAGAATCGTAAACCCAAGATCGATTGGCTGTATTGGTATTCAAAGAGTTCCAGATTGCTCGGGTGCCATAATTTGGGGTACCGACCAAAATGACCGTGGTTCGAACTCAAACTCAGGAGTTAGTGTCGCCTAAGACAGAGCACATTTGATGGCATCTTAGCCCACAGGCTTCCTTCAGGTGCGCCGAAGGCATGCTATAGCTAAATTGTGGGATGAAGTTATCAAGGTTTGTTTTCCACTTTTTCTGACACACCTGAGTCTTGTCGCCTCAAATTCGACCATAAATGTGCTTTTCACCACAATTTTAACCATATGTCCATTGTTTCTCACTTCTCAGGTCCACGCGCGGGGCAAGTCTGGTTGCATCATCCGGGTGCTAACCGACAGAAGACGTATTTGACCAGTTTTGAATGACTTAACCGCTCACCGGGTGCTTTCACTTGCCGTGAACTCTTGTCAGCTTTACCAGTATTTTACTACGACTGACGCGACTATTACCACTAATATACCTTTCTTGTGGTATCTGGTTTGTCTCTCTCTCTTGTTGATTGTAATCTCCTACTATGGGAACCTGCTTTTTAGTGAGTGAAACTTTTTATGGGACACGTTTGCCTCCGTGACCCATTGCCTGAATTAAAGCCTGTTCTTTGTTGATCAATAATTGATCCACTGACTAATTGATTCCAGCTTCTTTCTTTTTTCCTATCAGATGAGCACAGCACGACAGTATTCAGGTAAACACCCGGTCTGGAACTCTCTATGAAGTTAGTCGATTTCAGGACACTTCATGGTTTTGATAGAAATCTTAGACGTTCTAGTCTTGCAAGTATTCAGTGATGGGGTAAACTGCCATGTATAGTTTGGTCTCCAGGCTGTTTATTCATTGCCTTGTATTCTTCCAGGTAGGTTGTGAATAGCGAGACTTGATTCAACTAATGAGCCGACATGATCACAATGTACTGCTGGAAGCAGCACGCAGATCGGGAACCAGGAGATTCACCGGGAGTGTTTGGTTTTTGGACCGACTCCTGAGTCATAGCTCAGTGAATTCACTTGATCTAAGCCAGCAGTCGTGTTTGGTTGGTTGGCCTGATTTCGATTTAACCACTCGACTTAATCCGGAACTCTGAGCACTAAACTACTACTGATTTTTTTCGAATTTCCTGCGTGAAACTCATCATTTAGGCTCCCCAACAAGCGACTGATTCCTCACTGCCTTTTGGGCCCAATTTGGCGGAAAGTTTGGGAACTGTGTGTTTATGAATCTTTTTGCTGTTGACTCCCAGATAGATAATTGCAGCAGATATAAATGGAAGGATTTCCCCGTGCTTCCTTTGCGGAGTTTTCCTGAAGAAAATGAATTAGACTGAGCGTAGTACCAACTTACCATGTATGCGTTATGACATAATATATATTATTCTGAAAGTCCACTTCCTTGGACGAATTTTGGTGGTGTCGACATGCTCCCGTTTGGCGATTTGATGGGATTTTTTTGGAACGAATGATGCGTAAAAGTACATGCCGGTATTCGAAATCACATGTCATTCTCCGTAACCAACGTACAATGGCTTGCCGGATTCTCAAAGGAGTGGACGCTGAACTATGGACTACTTTTGTGCTATTTTCACCAGGTCCTCATATGCTTCTGGAAACTTTATTGTCTCATAAGGATCTTGTCTTGTCTGAAAGGATTATGAGAGGTGATCAAAGACAGCGCCCCTAACTCGAATGATGGTTTTGGTCTGAAAGCAATGATTGTTATCATACCTAACAAGATCTTTGTGATTGGAGTAGATCATCTCTGTCCATTCGATTTCGAGAATCACTACAGCATAGTTTGCAGCTAAAATGCAGCTCAAACCACTGAGTCGGTTTGCCTGTTTTTTTAAAGCGCACTACTGTTAGGATGGACACCACAGCTTGTTTGGAGCAGTCGTGAACACGAATTAGTTGTCGACACGATAATGTCACACCCTTCTCGAATACGAATTAATGGACAGTTGATTTGTATATCGATCCTGATGGGTCGTTGTATATGAGTATGCATCTAGAGCATCTAGAGCAGTGATCAACGGGCTCTGTCCATTGCGCATTTTCAGTGGTGCTTGTAATAGGCTAAACCCCAAGGTCTATGACTATGCCTGGGGATTTGTCATTTTGTCCTTCAAATGTTTTATCCTGACCTAAATGAGGGTGAGCTAGCAGTTTCTGAAGTGCACAACGACGATTGACCTCCTGAGCTACAACAGACTACCACCAGTTAATCAGTAGAGTTCTAGTTGTCATACGATGGTCAAGTCGTCATCAGTAGAGTTCTAGTTGTCATACGATGGCCGAGTCATAACAGATCACTGCAAGGTGTGGTGTCGACTAAACTGACAGATTGTATCAACCCCAGTTTTCCGATTGTGCCTGTCCAGGATTGGTTAACCTGGCACGTTTTCAGCCCTTTCTCGGGTTGTTTGAAAGCCGTGGACCGGACAGGGAATTAGCTGAATGATTCAACTGTGGTTCCTTTTTGAATCTAGGCTGTTCACTCTTGTTGTGAATCTTTCAGGAATGTGACTATAAAATCTCAGTAGCGTGCTCTCCCTAACCAGTTTGGAGAATTTGGGGAAACTCACCAACGACCTCCAGGGTTCAGTTCCTGACTTATTTTTCTGGCTCCCCACAACGATGTGAATCGGTTTGAGTAGGGGTACGCATCAATTCACGTGTAGTTGTGATGAAACTTGCATTTGCAGAACAGACTACGGGTTGTGTGAGATCCTATTGGAACACGTACTTCTTTACTGAAATGGGTTGGTTAGCAGGCAGCCGGAGTTCAGAACTAGGCCTGAAAACTGGCCTGGTAGGTTGCCTGCCTCTGTCTCTCGAAACCCCCTGTCTAGGCTCGGGCAACCTGGTAGTATCCCAGCCCTCGTACCTCCTTCGGGTGGTATGGCATTTAGGCACCGAGTGAGTGTTACAGCCTCGTAACGCATATTCAAGATGATGGCCATCAGTTTAGTTACGAAACACCATCTATTTTTTTCCATAGCATTTACAGTTCAGTGAGCCAACAATGGCAAGTCAGCATGCACTCAAAGGACCTTGCCTTAGGAACAGATTGGTTGAAATATTGATTGACTGTCTCCATGATACTGCTTTCGTCTGCCTCGAGGAAACTGACCGACTTTAGTGTTCAGCTGGCCAGATAAAAACAAAGTCTTATAACTGTGCACTACATGTGTTCATCCTGTGTTGTTCGAGTAGATTAAACCAACTCGCTGTTTTGTCTTGTCTTTCCGATCCGATCCAGTTGTGGCTACTTCATTTTATTTAAGTAGTGAAAATGCAAAGAAAACTTTCATGCGCAAAGCTGGTCCAATGGAAAGCTTATTCGAGAAGCGCGTTGATCGGACATCTACATAGTGATCCATAAGTGTTTTAGAGAATAGACAATTTCCAGATAAAATATATAGGTCCTGTCAAAATCAACGGTTATGTGGCCGTATGTTTTCGCATTGGGTGAAACCTGAACTCCAGTTGCGGGAAACGAACCGATTCTATTCACTCCCATTACGTAATATGATGTTCATCTTGTTTACTCAGTCGATTAAAAGGCTTAGTATGTTCGGGTATCTCTTCGTCTATTTGTTCAGTGGTCAATACTAAAAGTGTGTTTGGCGCACCCGGCATGAAAACAGAGATGCAACTAGAGGATAGCCATGAAACGGCTGATCCAAAGAAGTAAGATGGTGGGTGAAGGAAGATATCACCAGGACAATAAGCCTGAAGCCCATCTTGCCAGGATTTACTACGGGGAGCTTTACAAGGTTCCCATGTCAGACACGATTAGAGGCATTTGAAGACTTCTGTTTCACCTGTGGTGCATTGGTGATAAATTGGAATGGTGTACTGTATGACACACAAGAGTTGACGGAAAAGAGTGAACTAGTAGAAATTGGGAGGAATGAAATATTGGACGCGGTCAGATAAGAAACCGCGTTTGGTGACCAGTGTGGCATGGAAGTTCTCCAAGAAGATGTGAACGGAATGTCGTTACGCCGCTCAACCCGAAACATTTGCCGAATGTATTATCCACTGATTGTTTCATTCGAATCGGCTCATTAGATTTCCTCGGAAATGCAAATGCTTAATTCAGTGCTTAATACTTGTCACAATAAGTAGATTGCAGTAAATGGATCTCATTCACTTCTTGTTTGCTCCGTTGAACAAAGGGTTGTTTTCTCCATTTGGCAAGACCTTTGGCGTGTTTTGACATCCAGAATAAAGCCGATGCTCAGTGCCTAGTGAGGAGGAGATGTAGCGCAAAATCGAATTAGAAACAGTGAAGGACATTGATGCCACCAATGGATATACATCTGTCATGCAGATGCACAGTGTCAGTAAACCTGGCAAACTGAACGCGGACAACACGATGGCACGATAAACTTAATCTTCACTTTCAATATACTACTTGACTTTATTGGGTAGCGCATTGTGAGATCGAAATTTGATCTCAAAGTAAGCTGCTTTGGCATTAGCTGACGGATGGATCAAAGGAAAGAGGAATTTCAGGATGATTGGGTTCATTCAACACAGTTGCAGGGGTACAGTTCCTGCTGAGTAGTTTGAAAATGAGGAGATCGCGAAGAGATTAGTAGCAAAGGGCACTTGTTTTCTTTCTGCAATGATTTCGCCACGCGTAAATTTTCAGCCAGTTCGCGAACTCGAGC
>NW_008752234.1:47819-71836 GCF_000715545.1 Opisthorchis viverrini | reverse complement strand
AGCTGGGATAATGCCCGGGCATTCAAAGCCATTACGGTCCTCTACCAGAGCCTTCATCTGAAATACCTTACGGCAATGCAGTGCGGTTCCTTGGGTAATATAAATATAATACCAGTTTAGAACATGTCTCCACATATTTCTCTCCCCTCATCCTAGAAGGCCAGGAGACGGTGTTGGTCAGACCTCTAGCAATTTTCAAAGACAGTGTGACGGACTGCAAGTATTGCACGGACATCTCCAGTGTAGCTCAATGGGTCACAGAGTCGAGCAAACCGGCGCACCACGGAAAGGCACAATCTCTTGGTGACGGTCACTAATCATAAGGCAAAGCAGGCGCTGAAAAGTCGTGGTCTACCAAGAGGTTTTCAGGATCTACTTTCGCCCCACCAAACAGCTGAACCAATAAAACTAATCGTCTGTCTTAGGTAGCAAATCCCTATGGCTTCCTCCCTAAACCTGAGTGACGTGACTTTGGGGGTGTGTTTAATACATCATTCACACAACCGAAATCGAATATACCTGGGCTTAGCCATTGAAGGAATGCAAACTTTAAGATGAACGTCATGAACCCACGGGGCTGTCGTTGACCACGCTCGAGTGTACAGTCTTCCCGCTGGAAAAAGAAATGAACGGTTTTTCGCTATCTAAACTCGCTTTCTACCAGATCTCTTAACTTCCTAACCACCTAGTCCAGACAATAACCGTGCAGTTTTGTGAGGAAATTGTTCGGAGGCCTGCCGCCCCCATTAACCGAACATCACATCATTTGGACGGATTTGTCACGCCCACTCTACGGGCCGAATAAAAGCCTGCTCTCATTGGTCAATCTGGGTCGAGCACCTTCAGCTCGACGCTTCTCGCCCTCTCACAGTGATTCTATCATGACTATGTGGAACACTCGGTGATTACTTTATAACTACGGTTGCATTAACCCTCCCCTGTCTCCATAAAGGGATGTCTGAAGCTGTGAGTGGCTTCTTATGTATCATAGTGGGCGGACCAGGAAGCCAAACACTGGCAGAGAGTTGCACGACCGTTTAGCAAGGCGCAACAAAAATATTGCAGCCAAGACAACCAAATTTGAGATCAAATTACAATTGCACTCTTAACCGCGGAATAAAGTCAAGCACTGCAACGAAAAATAGTTTACCGTGCTGTCCGGATTCGATTCGCTTGTCGCGAGGTTCGTTTGGATGCGATCCAAGTCACTGCAAACAATGTGAAGTTTACTGGCAACAGTAGTATCTGTTGGTAATTTTTAGTGAACCATACTTTACGTCTGTCTCACACACTATGGTGATTCAGAAGGATCAATATTTCCATTCCACTGCTGTTAAGGGTATTGATATAAATCTAAGGTCCTTCGGCGAGGATTGTGTGTCTACACCAGTTAGTAATGAATGCTGTATTTTGGTGGAAATTTTAAAGGATGTATATTCATAGGTAGCAGCAATATTCCTTGAACTTTCCCTTTATATCTAGAAGGATACTGCACTATATCTTCTTACTAAAGTGTCCTCAGGATTCACTAATTGTCGGCTTTATTCCGGCTACGAAAACTGCCGGGTCGGAAGAAAACAACGAAGAGGTGAGTCAAACTTCCTTGGATGTAACTTCACTAATTCTTCCAGAGAGTTCATTTCACCCATTAACTGTTGGGTGACGTTGTTGTCGGCCTGTGATTTCGTATGTGCAATTTATTAATTGGGATTAGCAGTAAAAATTGAGGTGAACCATTTTGGTTTACAGAGATAATGCTATTGAACATAGATCTAAGGTGTTGATTCGAATACAAGAAGCAGTAGACAATACGTTCAGCAAATTTTTCTAGCCGAGTTGATTGACTTCCTCCTTTCCAGATCTTGCATTGAGCGTACTCTCAAACGTTGTGCCCTATCTGACCGCTTGCATCTACCCAATCTACCAAAATCCAGTCCGTTCTTGGATTTTGTAGCCAGTTTCATAAAGGACTTATATTACTGCTACTCTACCGATCAGTTGGTGGCAATCTGTTACAGCGCAGGCAGTTAATCGCTGATACATGCTGCAAAAGCTTCAAGTACCCGCCTTCCCCCAGTCAGAACAAATCACCTGTAGGCAAAGCTAGAAAGTCCCCAGAAACACTAATGCCTTCCAATATTTGGTCGATTACACACAGCACTGGAGGTGCTGTACTGAAAGTAACTGCGTGCAAATCTAGAGTCACTTATGTTAACATACTCAAATAAAAATACATAGTAATCTAACACTAGAAAACACTTTTTACCAGTTCACTTTATCCAGTGATATCCTGGAATTTCCCATAATATATCGTCAAAACTAACAACGCCGAAAGTGTACTAACCATTTATTGTGCAGTTTTGTTACAGTGTTGTCCAGAAAGTGAGTCGAACATCATTAGGAATGTATTTTTAATTTGATGAAGTTAGAACCAAGTTTTCAATTCGCCTTTCACCATACGTACTCCGACACTTTCAAAAGCCTGCAAACAGAAATGTCCGCGTAAACGGTGCTTAGCCACTTGTTTATTACTCGATCAAAATGTGGATATGGGCATATATACATATATATTCAGGTAAGCTGCAGGTAACTGCTTGTAATTAGCATAGATGCTTACGATAATTTACGATATTAAAGAGTGCACAAGCGATGTGACATTGCTAAAGTTTACGTTCAAATCACGCTGTTTACCTAAAGTTCGGAACCAGGAGTTTAATGACTGACATGCCTGACTTCTGAGTCAAGAACTGCTCAGACTTTTTAGTCAGCGATTATGGCTTTCCCGATCCAGACGGCTGATGACACGACCCCACTGACGTGTTATTACAAAACCCCGACTGTGTAGTCCTTCTAATCCATTTCAATCGACTATTCTGCTTCAAGCCTGAAATATTCCACATATTTTATACTAATTCCAAACTATTCGACGCAGGCAACTAGGCAATACACATGTGCATCGAGAGAGTCTCTAAGGACTGTTGGCCCATTGTTTGCGGTATGTACAACTGAAAGTGACAGAAACTCTGTATACGCTGAACTAATAATTTCTCAGCTGTAACACCCTTCCGATGCCTTGCTGCCATGCTACCCGCAGGAAGCACGAGGGCTAGGATACTGCCAGGTTGCCCAAGCCTAGACAGGGGAAGTCGAGAGGCAGAGGTCGGGTTCGAACCACAGACCTTCCGGTCAGTAAATTCGCGCTCTAACCCCTTGGGCCATCTCGCCCCACGTTAAACTAATTCCTCGTTACTTTGACACTTACAGCAACACACGGTAAGACAAACTATGACACTGGAGTAAGTTCTCAATGGGAACGCGTTTTGAGTATACGGGTTTGATCGAAATTCCGATGATATGTCCGTATTTTAATTATAAACGAGTTTGACTTCGTAACGCAAACGCCCTTTGGATAAACTGATATTGCTGCACTGTCGAACCCAGCTGATTGCTGAACACGTTCTTTCTCTTTATTGTTACTTTGATGAACTTTTGAATTTTCCTGAGGCCTAGTACTACAAAAGAACATCGTCAGACCACAACGCAGATAATGTAACTGGCGAAACTGTATGGTAACTGTTCTCCCGCATAGCGAATCCCTCGTTTGTCGTTAGAGGGAAAGCTGAAAAACGTCTGCCAGTTTCACATTTTAACCCTTAGGATTTCTGAACTTCCCAAGCCCCTCAAATAGGTTACTTGGTTGACAATGGCTTCTTCATTTGTAGTTATCAAATAGATTACTTGGTTGACAATGGCTTCCTCATTTGTAGTTACTTCCATATCGTAGATTTTGTGTAGGGCAACTTGGAGGTACCAAAACGTACTTATTATAAGCGAGACAGCGCTAAACAGCGAACAAGGTGAAAAAGTTGACATCCTGAATCGTGGGTTCCTTTACACCTAGACAAGCGAGCCCATATCTACTTGAGCTCACGAACTATTTCACTTTTTAAAAGCGCGCACCACTGGACATCTACCACGAGATTACATTAAGTGACCTGATCAAGGGTTCCTAGTGAATGGTTTTCTCCGGAATGTTTCATCAGTAAACACAAAATTTGAACGGGGGTTGATTCCTAAGGATCTCTACGTTGCACCAATAGGGCCCGGTTGTTCGGCAATAATTCTGTAGACAGCATGATTACCTGCGGCATAATATAGATAGAATCATCGTGGTAATCCGCATACTATCTGAGGTTAAGTTTTTCGATCCTGCAAAAGAAAGTCAGACGGAATAATATGAGAGCAACCTTATTGGTGAAACGCTTTCATGTAGATAGAACTAAGCTGTTGGACAAAGCTGTTGCATGCTGATTAGAACTGGTCGCTCAGTAGCACATATGCGAAACTAATGAAGCATGATACTGCAGCTCGAGAAGTCGATTGAAACCTGATCTCGCTTAGAAGAAGAGCGCACCACCGTAAATGAGATTCGCCTACATTTATTTGCCTACCACTGTTTGTATTTGTAGAATTAACTGATATATATATATATATATATTTTTTTTTTGGGGAAATATTATAAGAAAATTTTCTGTCCATTATTGTGGCGCATTTTTGTGCGTTTGGGATGTAGTCAGTCTAGCGTATGACACTGAAATTCACACCCGAGCATGAATATTATATCTTCAAAAGCCTAGAATATTCCACCCCGTTGGGCATTGCAAAATATCGGAATTAGGGTATAAAGCACACAATGAGATCAGCATTAATAAATAACATCGCATGAGAATTCTCTCGGGGAATCGAGGCTCCATTTCGTATTATGTAGAGAAAATAAATGGAGGTTTACAAATGTGCGCAAATTATTGTAGAAAGACAATAAATCTTGTGCTGTAGACTGATGCAACCATACATTAAGAAGAAGTAAAAATCTTGCATTAAAATAAATTCTGATCTGTACGCTATTGCGCGCTATTTAGCGGACCGTTTTTGCTGAATATAACGGCTTTTTTTACGTGCGTATACGCAGAAACACCACTCATTTATATTGTTCTTCAACAATTCAAGATATTTTGAAAATAAAATGAGCTTTGAGGTCTTAGTTTCCCGAAAATCACCTACAGCATGACCACTTGGTGAACTTTCTCCGCCTGCTTCAACCTTTTATGCGGTTTTATCCCAGGGGAAACGAGATAATTCTGAACTGCATATTCCGAAGCACACCAAATCAAAATACCTTTTGCAGGCGTAGTGGATAGAACGTGATACGTGTACAAACGAATTTTTGTTGATGGTTAGAAGTTTAAGACATTTTGGCCACGCGTTGAGATAAATAATCGTCAGGATACACATCTCCCGAAACAGAATAAGAAACGTACCGGAGCCACTGGCTTCACCTGCATCTAGAGTGGAACAAATTTTGATCATCGGGAATACAAAGCAGAAGTGCTAGAATAACAGTACCGTATTCGGTATGACAGAAGCTGCGTTTTATGCCGGCAAACAGCCTAGAGTTTTCTGTTTCTTCTAGGTTACATAGCACACTAGCTGGGAGCAAAAACGCAAGCACGTATGTTGTTGTCGGGTCGAAATAATTACTTTTACCTACAGATGTATCCACAGCTTGACAAAATCAAGCAACCCTTGCCTTCCTTGGTTCATCACATCCCGCAGATAGATGATTAATTTCACTCGTAAAATATGTTTATACACTGATTGGTGGTGAACCTGCTCCTGCTGGTCTTTGTACTTTCCGTTAACCAAATCTTTGCATCTTCTTTTTGTCTGGGACATTGAAATTTCTACTCTTCGTGAATGGAGACCTAGTAACTTTCCTGGTTGTCGTTCGACAATGCCAGTTCGAATTGTCGCTCAACTACTCAGATCACTCGGACCAGAACATTTTCGTGTGTTTAGAGTTGAAAATTTAGATGTTTCTAATAGGCACTGGTGGGGCAGTGGTAACGCACTCAAATACCCAGAGTTCGAATCCCGGCATGATCAGAGATAAACGCCCCCGATGGGGTTTGTCAAGAACGAAATTCGAGTACGATGCTTCCGTTTTTTGATGCGGACCAATTGAAATGATTGCGCCAGGACAGTCGTACGACTGTTTAGTCAAGAGGGAAGTCAGCATGAATTCTACGAATCCCACAATCGCTTACAATGAAATATACTGCCTAAATTATTACCTCAGTACGCATGTTGAACACAACCATCCACAAAGTTGCGGAATTAATTGTTCTAGGAGGCAGTCAACACATAACCCTAAGGTGATTTTCTTTGTTGGAGACTGAGTGGCGCTAAGTCCTATCTAAAGGCAGGTGAACCATACCGCAGATTGTCTACCCGTGTCCGAACGGTATAGCGTTTTCCTGATAACTGGAAATTCTCGCTTTGAGACTGCCTGGTTTTAGGGAACCACGAAGTACTGGTGGCTCCAAAAGAAGATAAAACAGCTTCGTAGTGAATCTCAGCATTTGACGAAAGGTCAATTCACCCGCAGAAATTGATTATGAAAAAAAAATCAAATGTGCTTTCATGTTTCTCCCCAAGATATACAAAATGCTCCCACCATACCACATGTTCGGCCACGTTTAACTCCATAATCGGTCTACTAGTGGAAAAATGAGTAGCAAATGAGATGGAGCCTGTAAGTATGAAGTGAACATTATGACGGAGATGAAGTACTGCTCGGAAGATCTACGTATTATATTCGATGTAGGTTTTTTAGTTTTGAATACTACCTTGAAACTCCATCAGGTTGCCATGTAACAGTCTCACACGGCTCTCCTCCATTAATTCCCGAAAATTTCGCCCTCACTAGTTTGATATTTTCTTAGTCGTTTTAGATCAAGCGTCTTCCCATTACCAAGTAAACGTTTCTTGTCCATTCCATTCCATTCCATTTCTCCATCCATTCCGTGACAGAGTAACCTTCGCTCCACAGCAGCTCCTAAAATGCTTGAGTGAAGCGGTTGACAAGCCAACGATCTCCTCGATGCCGGGTTTATCTCTTCTCAGGTTTTACTTTTAGTGAACAAACTCGGAACCGCATTTTTTTGTTGACACCGCAGTTGATCTTCCATTTCAAGGAATGATATATGTCCGGTTACCACAGGACCATTCAATGATCAAAATCACGGAATACTTTCGCGCCAGACTGGGCGTAATATCCTCATAATTGTACTGGAATTTTTGGTCTCCAAAAGCCTCATACGCATATTTGGTTTCATAACATTTAATAATGGGCTTGATTGACCAAGTACCAATTCGTGACACATTTTGCGGCTGTAACCAGATGGGGCGTATCCTGCATCATATTCCTCTTTTATTGTCGTTGCCTGTAGGGGTAAGATGTACGTATGGGTACCCAGGAAACTCATAAATTGTTAAAAATATCCGTGAGGCGCACTGCTTTTTGTTGTTTTGGCGTTAAACCCAACTGAGCATGATTTCGATCAGAAGTTGTCAGGTTTCTGTCGAAAAACATTGCTTTTATTAGTCTACTGTTTAGTATGAAATTTATTATATCACTAAAACAAAAAGTAGAATGTAATAGGCTGCATATTTTGGAGAATAACACTCAAAATTTCCGCTGCATAATTGCAGCTGACAATTTAGTTCACTTTTATATCATTATGCATCAGTAAGTTAAATTTGTTAACAGGCTTAGTGGAGGTAGGACAGTTATCATCTGAGACTACAGACTATTCATTTAGGATGACAGACTGCCGTTGGTAACGGTTTTCAAAGAGGATTTAGTTAGATAATGTTTTTCCATATAGCTCTGAGATCTTTGTCCCGATTTGTTTCGTAATATCGGTGTATATGACTGCCTCTGCGGGTGTTTTGCGATTGAAACTCATAATTAAATGTCAAATAGCGGACGACAGATAGGCTGACGCGCTTCGTAGGCATTAATCGAGTTAACCAATCCGAATGCGAACTTATGGGCTTCACTACTACAAAATGATAAACGTTACTTTAGCATTATTTTTGTTGGTAATAGTCTGGAAGAGCTTAGCAAAATGACTACGTAACAGCTCTTTGGACTACTGAAAACAGACGTGTGATGCAAGCAAAACAGCCACAAGCTTATATTGATGACGGATGGAGCAATTAAACGGCAAAACACTCTGACACGATGGTGGTGTGCATAGTACAAAAGTTTGTTTTACTAGCACATTCAGATCTGTACATTTGGGCTTGCAAAGACATAGACAGCAGAACTAAATTAAGTAACCAGCGTCTATGGCGCACCTCAGGTCTATGCACCAGTGAAACCACGTTGATCAGGACTTCGAAATTGCCTTAGGAAATGCCATAATAAATACTACAAAATCTCTGCCGGAAAATTATTTAAGTATTCGGATTGTTTGCCACGGGGAAGCAACTGACCGAAGACATTTGATTGGTTCTTTCCTGAGAGCATATGGGTAGTGAACGGCCATGATCTTTTTCGGCAACAACCCCCATACCAATGTCTAAGCTTAAGTGTACGTAGCTTGTGTTGACTTCGGATTTCATGTCACCTGACGTTGACGGTGCCGCATTATTTTTGATGAATATTGCCATGCATTCGAACCCTTTGGCGACGAAACTCGACGCTCAATCTCGATAATGACGTGCTCCAGTGGAAGCATCGTGAAGGATTCAAAAACTAGAAGTTTTCATCTGTCAGTCGAGTACATCATATATTTGCATCACGGAATACTAAATTTTCGTTGCTATGTATTTTATCATCTACATATTATCTGACGCAATTCTTCTGAACAAAAACCGCTGGTGCATGTCCTCAGGATGCAATCACTTTTAGGGTTGATTTTTGAAGGAGCTTTATATCGACAAAAACACCCAATGGGTTGGCTGGAATACAGTCTAGAAGCGGGTTGTGTTATTTTTTTGGGTCCTCTCCATAACGAGGACTAAGATCAACAGCAAGAGTGTTTGAAAGCGAGTAACATGAAAATGAGTAAAAATAAATTCAGCAGCAAAATTTTGGTGGACAAATTTAGTTGGCCAAAAATTGTAGAAATAACCAATAGGACAGATAAGAGATTGCAACATTTTAGACGTTTCTGACACAACAAAGTGCCTTCGTGTTTTTGGGTCAATGCAAGTCGACTGTGAATGTATTCCGCCAGTTAAACATGTCTTTTAATTGTGGCTGACTTTCCAACATACGTTTTCTTTAACGCTTAAGGTTGCAGTGCATTTTCGCGTGATATTTCCGATTTATCGAGCACATACACATGAGTTTATTTCACTTACCTTCTGTAGCATGCATGTGTGTTCCAACGTGAACGATGGTGGCTGTTTAGGAACAGTTGGACATAAGTATTTATCTCTGCAGTCCTCCTAAACAAGCTAATAAATGACCCGTCTAGACGTTGAATCTTACGTAAAGACGCGCGTCTCTGTAAGTTTTCATTTTAGTCATAAATTTGGATTTCAGTTTTTTTCAAAGTAAGACTAATCCAAAGCACCCTGGTCACAAATGCCATTTGCGATTGTATAATAGTAGGCTGGCGATCGATCTCGAAATTTCCAAAAAATGTCAAAATAAAGCACTTATAAACCAGAAGATCACAGCCGTTTAGTGGCAGCAGAATACCGAAGTGTGACATGCGGTATATGTCAAAATGGACTGACTAGCGCGAAGCCTGTGGCTTCTCAGAATTATATTTTAGATGATTGCGTAATACGTGAACGCTTTAGCGGCGATTGTCTGTCAGTCAGTGACACTAAAAAGCAATTGAAAGAAACAAAAAGGCATCTAGTCGATTCATATGGGTCATCAAGCAAAAATATTACACCGCATATCCAGCGGGAATGTCGGAAATCGGAATAACTGAGAAAGGTAGTGCCACCCCAACTCCGTAAAACACGTAAAATATGAAAGAAAGTGGAATCTACAAAGTATCGCATTTTACAGTAGTAAACTCTAAAATCTTGCACTCAGATTTCGAGATAGATTTGTTTTAGATATTTTATCTATCCAAAATTTCTATCAGGTTGATGGCGTGGATGAAAGATTACTGACCTTTTGATTCTGTTTGTTTTTCTTGGGTGCGATCTGGCGAAGGCGAATATGATAGATTTAGTATGCCTCCAGTAAACGCAAGTTGTAGAATGAATGCGCCCAATTCTCGGACAACCGCAAGTAATAACTGTGTATTTCAAACGTTTGATGCATAATATTACTGGGTACTCGAGCACGTGTGCTTGTCGGGTACAACATAAAAGTGGCTTCCAAGACAAATCTTGACACACTTTGACATAAGCTAACAGTTCATCAGATGACGCCGTATATTCTATCAGACCTCTTACTGAACTAGTCGTAGAGTTTTGCGTAGAGACTTGTGCCGTTGTGCGCCTTTTCAACTGATTATCCTCTGAACTTCAGGTTTTAAGCACAGTGCTTTCCAGCGCATAGTCCCATAGTACTCTTCAGTCGCAGTTGAAATTCGCGACGGTATAGCTCAATGTTGGTGACAGTGTGGTCTTCCGTGGGCATTTTCATTACTTTAGAACGAGTCTTATTGGAAAACTGATTTATTCACTTAGAATGAGAGCATTTGACAATGTTCCACCAAATAATACAACTATGTTGCTTAGTGCTTGTCGATCCAGCATCACGGCAAGCTTTGACTGAACGAAAGTACCAAACAGGATCCATTATCCACCAAATTCCGTTTGCCGATGTCGGATGTAGAACGCATTGGTATTTCCAGAATGATATCGTCTCCTGTATGTATTCCTGATCTGGTTTTTTGTGTACATTCCACATTGTGCATGTTTAGTGGTTCTTTTGACGAGAATGACAATTTGGAAGGTTCACAATGAGAACTGAGCTGAGGCATAATCGTAGTTACACTGCGGTTCCAAACAACTATTCTGTTTACCACTGCAACTCATGAATAAAAATTTACTTGCTAGAATACACTGGAATTCAAAAACAGCCAACGTTGATCAAAGAATAGGTGGTAGTACAAACAGGTTTCAGGTATCGCCGCATTTCATACAAAACTTGACCATTTAATTTCGGTCGTTTGCAAGGTCTTGTGTATCGTATACCATCCAATAACACGGAAACAAACACTTGGGCATGCTTGAAAGTTTAAGTGTGAGAAATTATGTAAAGAAAACTATGCGTCCTTTGGATATTATTGCAAGGTTATGCCTAGTTGTAGTAGACAGGCATTTCCTCTATCATCAACCAGGACCTGTTTGCAGAAATCAATAGAATACACATGGACAGCACTGTTTTCAATTTGCCTGCAACCCAAGATCAATCCACTCTCGAATATTTATATGGCCCAATCATTAATTTATTCTCGGAAACACAGGGTAATGGCCGGAATGTTACCGGAGTGCTGCACGTCTGCATAGTTTGTGCAAAGATGGTAGCGTTTTAGCAGTTTCCCCAATCATGGAAAATCATTTTAACTCTAATATTTTATGCTTGATCTCATGAGGTAAGATATTTCAAATGATCATTTATGCTAGCAACAAAATCTAAGTGGCCGTAATTGTAATAATATTACTGCCGAAACGGAATGAATGCAGTGGATGTTTGGAAAACCTCAGAGAAATCAAAAATTAGCATACCCGCCTCGTCTGTTGGATTTTTACCAGCTTCATCTGCGAACGTTTGAAAACCCATGTTATTTCATTACAGAATATCTAAGGTGCAATGAACAATTTTCATTTTGTGTGTTCAAATTTACTGCGTGACGTTAATGTGTCATTGGTTGGTTTGCCTCACTTTCATGCTGTCACTTATCTGAGCCTGTCTCCTAACTATCCAATAATCCTGTATCCCGTCTGATTAATTTGTCTAGTTTCCTTGCTCCGGAATGTAACGATAGAACATCGTCATTGTTTCAAAATAGCTCATTGTGTGTTTGTACACACGGGGGCCAAGAGATTCCGGGAGAATAGCAAGTGAGATTTTGTTGCATTGAATGAATTTAACAAGACCGCCAAAACTCCATTTTGGCCTCAGGTTTGACGCGGCCAGTTTGACTGCGAACGATAACATAAGTGAGCCATCTCCGAAATAATCTTTGAAACCTATAATAATGTATTCAGAAATGCTGATATTTCACGCTTGAAAGAAACGTAGGCTACTGGCACTTCAATGTACCATAGGTGTATATTCGCTTCCGTACTTTTGTGACTTGACAACTTGTCCGAGGCTCCTGAGCCATATTGCTAAGCGCGCTAGCTGATGAGCCAACGTATTTGTGATGATATTGACTTCCACGGTAGTGAGCGTCTGATAACCTACCAGATCGTAGCATGTGTAGCCACACTCCTAATAAAAGAACAATGCAGAAACCTGTGCAAAATATACTAACCGAGGGAAATTGAACCACACCCCAAACATTTGTTTCAACATAAATGCAAGTGGTGCTGCTTTAGTTAGAGTTACTGCATTGAGTACCCCCCAAACGCTGGTTCCTGCAATAGTCGAACTGCGAACCATTGCGTGTCACACCCACCCCAAACATTTGTTTCAACATAAATGCAAACGGTGCTGCTTTAGTTAGCGTTACCGCATTCAGTAACCCCCAAACGCTGGCTGCTGCAGTAGTCGAACTGCGAACCATCGCGTACTTTCCGCTAAATTTATGATTGGCTGTAACCCGGAATGTGAACACATCACAATCGTCACAGAGATCACTAGTTATTTCACTGGAAACTCCTTTGATTAACCGTATTGGCAGCACGCAATTATTCCATAGCCGTACTAAACCGTTCGTAATTGCGTGGCTTAGCTGGAGGTAAAAGGCAGCCGAAGAACTGGGAAAGCACTTGACGCCGGAAATCAAAAGACAAAGCGCGTAACCTTCTAGCCGAATAAGGCTGTAAAGCACACGATATGAGCAGTATAATGAAATATGTTTGCACGAGAATTCTTGAAGAAAAGCGACGCTCCCATTTAGTATGAAGCAGAGAAAATAAACGAAAGGTCACGAATGTGCGCAATTTACTGTAGAAAGACAATAATTCTTATATTGTAGGCTGATGCAACCATGAATTTGGAAGTAGTAAGAATCATGGATTATATTCTGATTGGGAAACTATTGCACGCTACTGAGTGAGCAGTTTTGCTGAATATCACCGCTGCCTTTACGTCCGTGTTCACAGATACACCATATTTCTATATTTTCCCTCAACAAATCAGGGCAACAAAACATCAGAATACCTTTGGCTGGTGTAGTGGATAGAACATGATACACGTACAAACTATCCGTTGGTGACTGTTAGAAGTTTTAGACAGTTTGGCCGCACACTGGAATAAATAATCTTCAGAGCACACATCTCCTGAAACAGAATAGGAAACGTACCGGAGCGAGTGGTTTCACCTGTACCTAAAAAAGATTGAGTAATGAGCATTGGGGATAGCAGGCAAAACCCCTAGAATTTCGGCACCGTGTTCGTTATGAAAAGGCTTAAAAGACAGCATTTTTGCCGGTAAACAGCCGAGGGATTTATCTTTTCTTCCAAGTTGCATAGCACACTAGCTGCGAGAAACAATGCAAGCATATTTATGATGTTGTCGAATAAAAGTAGATACTTCTACCTACGCCTGAATTTCTTGCCTCATCTTATGCAGCGGATGGGTGATTAGTTTTATTCGTAAAATATTTGTGTACACTGGCGGGTGGTGAACCTGCTTCTTCTGGTCTTCGTACTTTCCGTTAACCAAATCTTCGTATATTCTTTTTGATTGAGACATTGAAATTTCTACTCTTCGTGAACGGAGACCTAGTAAGTCTCCTGATTGTCGTTTGACAGTTTGAACTGTCGCTCAACTATTCAGCTCCTTCGAGCCTGAACATTTTCGTTTGTCCAGGGGTGACATTCCAGATGTTTCCAATAAACACTGGTGGAGCTGTGGTAACACACTCAAACGCCGATATGACCAGAGGTAAACACTAATGATGGAGTTTGTCAAGAACGCAATTCGAGTGCACTGCTTCCCATTGTTGATGCGGACCGATTGAAATGATTGCACCAGGACAGTAATACGACTGCTCAATCAAGTGTGACGTCAGTGTGAATCTCACGAATCCCGGAATCGCTTACAATGAAATGTAGTGCCTATATTGTTACTGCAGTACGGATGTTAAAGACAACCATCCACTAGGTTGCATGAAAAGAAAAATATACTCGTATGAATATGGACAAATTAAAAGTGAAACTTCATGAACCTTCTCAGGAGGACTAATTTACATACTCTGTAAATTCTGTAATGATAATAATACAATAATATAATAATATAATATAATAATAATAAACTCTGTAGACTCTGTTTACTCTGTAAATCGGAAGTCATTATTTGAGGACTGTCAGGTGATTTTCGTGTTTGAAAGCTGAGCGGCGGTAAGTCCTATCTAAACCCGAGTGAACCATATAGNAACTCTGTAGACTCTGTATACTCTGTAAATCGGAAGTCATTATTTGAGGACTGTCAGGTGATTTTCGTGTTTGAAAGCTGAGCGGCGGTAAGTCCTATCTAAACCCGAGTGAACCATACCGCTGGTTGGCTACTTGTGTCCGAACGGTATAGCTGGAAAGTCTGGCTCTGATTTGTGGGAGCTACACAGTACTGAAGTCAAATCAATAAAGGTCACAAGCCGGAACTCGGAAGAACAAAGGTCACTCCAGTATCGACCAGACTACGACGGCGAGGGATGCCAAGCTCAAAGGTCACGTTGGCATCGGCGAATGAGTAGACGGAATAAAAGAACAAACAATGGAACCGCCGCTAATCGTGGTCAAGGGTCATCCCCGGCTACCAGAACGTATATCAACACACAAGTAACACTACTCAACGCACAACCACTAACCCACCGCTACGCACAACTACGCTCCCCAATAACGCAATGATGATATAGCCTCGATTGGTGATGAAACGTTTGCAATCAAATTGCCCAGCTCAGGGAACAAGCCAACAACCATCTAGGCTTCCTGAGCTACCGACATTTTCCTCTATAGAAAACAGTACTGGTGCCTCCAAAAGAAGATAAAACAGCTTGGCAGTGAATCTGAGCATTTGACATGGAATAAATTCACCTGCAGAAATAGATTATGAATTAAAATTAAATACGCTTTCACATTTCGTTCTAAAGCACTCAAAATGATGACATCTTCCCGCGCGTTTGGATAAGTTCAACTCCATATTCGGTGTACTAGTGGAAGTATGAGTTGCGATTTAGTTAGAATCGTGAAGTCTGAGGAGGACGTTATGACGGGAATGGAATATTACGGAGAAGGTCATTGAAGTGTTATTCATTGAGTTTTATTTTTTGAGTACCAGCTTAGAACGCCAATTGCCGAGTTGTACTCAGTGATATCACACGAGTGTCTTACGTTAAGTCCCGATACTTGCAAATATGTTCTGGAGTATCTCTGTAGCCCCAATTTTTTGACTAAAAATAATGTTTCTACAAGAAATGCGCATATTTGCCTTCAAATAGTAGCTGGTTATGCCGCTTACGTTCCGAAAATTTAATTACCTTATATAGCATTGGGCTAAAGTTTAGCGGCAAACGGAGCTACCTCCGCTTTTAATTGTATGATTAAAGTTGCGACTGCCAGCATTTTAAAACAATGTTCGTTTATCAGTGTTTGGGTCGGTTTTTACACCAAAAATCCTCTCAAAACCAGTCAGGGATATCTTGTCCATTCCATTTTGTTTCATTACATTCCACTTTTCAGGACAGAGTAACTCTTAATTTACAGCAGCTCCGAAAATTGTTAAGCAAACCGGTTGATTAGCTGGGAATCTTCCGGGTGCCGGGGTTACCTGTGCTCTGATATCATGCCCAGTGAACAAGCTCGAACCGGATTGTTTTTTGTCGATGACCGATCTTGATCATCCCTCCCAAGAAACGATATGTGTCTGGAATCAATAATTTGGTCGGTTACACTGGTGCTATCCTGTAACCATAACCGAGGAATAATTTCGTGTGAACTTGGGCGCAATATTATAATAATTATGGTGCACGTTCTGTCTCCAAAAGCCCCATATGCCTCCTTGCGTTCCATAAAATTCATCACTGTGCTTGAATACCCAAGTGCAAACTCGTGACAAATTTTTCGGTTATTGGTTGGAACCAGGTAGAGTGCCATCCCTCATCATATTCCATCTTTTGCTGTTGTTCTGTGTAGAGACCACATGTAGATATGGGCACCCAGATGAGCTCAGAAATTGGTTTTGAATTTTGTGAAACCTAAGGCCTGTCTGTTTTGTGGCAATACACCCAATTGAGCATGATTTCTACCAAAAGTGGTTTGGTTTTTCTTGAATAAATTTGCTTATGCTGAAATTTATTTTATCACTAAAACAGAAAAAGGGAAGTGTAACAGGCTGCATATTTTTGAAGCAAAAGGCTCAAAAGTTTCGATGCGTAATCGCAGGTGACAATTTAGTTATCTCTCTGGTTGTTGATCAGGTGGCTGTTGATTTGTTCGCCGAGCTTGGCAATTGGCTTGCAAACGTTTCGTCACCATACGCGGAGACATCATCAGTGCGCGGTTGAGTGGGTTATCTCTCACTTCATTATACATCAGTAAGTAAATTTTGTAAACAGGCTTTTTGAGATAGGGTACTAATTACCTGAGACTACAAATAGTATCCAATTAGGATGAAAGTTCTTGGTTGGTCACAGTTTTCATAGGGGATTCATAGAGATTCCCGGCCCGATGTCTTCGTAACATGGGTATATATGACTGACTATGAGGGTGTTTGTGATGCATACACTGTGCTGCAACGAACAGTTCATTAAGTGTCGAACAGCGGACGACAGATAGGCTGGCATGGATGCAGTTACCTAATCCGAGTGCGAACCTATGGGCTCCACTACTACAAAATGACAGATGTTTCTTTAGCATCACCTTTGTCGGTTATATTATGGAAAATCTTAGCTTAATTGAATGGCTACGTAACATTCATTTGGACCGCTCAAGACAGACGTGTGATGCAAGGAAAACTGCCTGGGTGTATATTCACAGGCTCATAGTAACCGATGTAACAATCGAACGCCAATCTCCGTCAGCATGGTGATGTGCATGATGCAAAATTTTGTTTAAAATGCACATGTTGATTTGTACACTCAGGCTTGCAAAGACATAGGTCGCAGAACTAAATTAAGTGACCAGCATTTATGGTGCATTTCGAGTGTATGTACCAGTGGAATCACGTAAATCAGGACTCCGACATCGTTCTAGCAAACGCCGTAATAGATAATGAAATACCACTGTCGAAAAAGCATTTAAGTACTCGGATTGTTCCACGCGGGCAAACGACTGACCGAAGACATGTGATTAATTTTTGCCCTGGAATAGAATTGGACGAGTGAATGAGCATGATCTACCCGCTTAGAACCCCCATAGCAGCGTCTATGCTTGAGTGAACCTTGCTTGTGTTGACTTCGGATTTCATGTCAGCTGGCGGTGACTATATTGCACGTAAGTGCATCATTTTTTATGGAGACCGTCATGCTTTGTAACTCATTCTCTTAGGTGACGCACTAAATCCCGATGACGACGTTCTTCGTTGAAGGCATGATATAGGATTAAAAAGCCAGAAATTCACCGTAGATTCCTACGTATTTGATGCTCTGCATTTTACCATCCACATATGATGCGAATCTCTTGAATAACAACAGGTGATCTTCGTCCTCAGGATGTTTGCAAAAGTGCGATGAGATTAAGTATAGAGTCGGTACACGGCTGTTCTTCGAGCGACCTTCAGTATTGTCGAAAATTCACGATAAGTTAGCTGTAATGTCGTTTAAAATTAAGTTGTATTATTTTGTCGGATGTTCTTCACGACCGAGACTTGTGCTGTGGAATCAACGACAAGAGTCTTTGAATGCAAATAACACGAAGCTGAATAAACATTAATTCAGCAGAAAAAATATCTTTGGCCAAATTCACTTAGCCGAATATTGTAGAAATATCCAACCTAGATAACAAAATTTTAAAAATTTGGCTACCAATCAGATTATTAAATTTAGTTCCATGACATTCTGATAACGATGGTTATGAGACATAACAAAAGGCCTCTAATTTTTGAGGGTTAATGAAAGTCAACCGTAGAATTATTCCTCCAGGTAAACTTACCTTTCGATTCTGGCTGAGTTTCTAACATAGGATGTGAGGTTACGGGGCGCAATTTGCTTTATTGCACTTTCCATAGACATAAATGAATGGCTATAAATATCAGGACTAAAGTAGACACTTGGGTAAGTTTGACACGCATTTTTGCGTGATATTTTTGGTTTATCGAGTACATGCGCTTGAGTTTATTTCACTTACCTACTGTAGCATGAATGAAGGTTCCATCAAAAATTGTGGTAAACTTCATTTTTTGGGATTATTTGCACACAGGCATTTACCTCTGCAGTCCTGCTAAATTACGATAACAAATAACCTGTCTAGATGTTAAATCTTATGTGAAGACGTGTGTCTCTGTAAGTCTTCACATTGGTTAGACATTTAGATTTCAGTTTTTTTCAAATAAGACAAATCCACAGCACCCGGATCACAGATGCTATCCGCGCCTTTATACCAGTAGGCTGGCGATCTCGAAATTTCCAAAAACATCAAAATAAAGCGCTTTTGAAACAGGGAATCACAACCGTTCAGTGACAGCAAAATACCGGAATGTGACGTTTCTTATGTGTCAAAATGAACTGACCAAGGGCGAGGACTGTGGTGTTCCAGAATTGCATTTTAGATGCATTTTAGCGTAAAATCGGGATGATCTGAACCCTTTAGCATAACACTAGGAAGTGATTGGCAGAAACGAAAAGGCATCTTGTCGATTCATACGGATGATTGAGCAAGAATAACACACAACATGTCCAGTGGGAATATCGGAAAGAGATGTAATTGAGAAAGGTAGTGCGACTCCAAATGCGTAAAGCGTGTAAAATATAAAATGTGGCATCTATAAAATGTAATTTGCTATAAAAAATATATAATATAAGCGGGTTTTTAAAAGTATTTATCAGGTTAATGGCATGAATATTCCCATTAAATAAATATTCCCATAAGCTCTAAAGAAAACGAATTCTTGTCATCCAACATTATGTTATCTCCCTGAAATTTCGTTTTAAGTTTTCTTTGACGTGCTGCCTATTGCTCACAACAAGTGAAAATATTTCGCCTGCATGTTGTCCACTCAGGCACGCCAGAACGATAAAACAGTTCCGTGGCCTACAGCCTCACTAGTGATGTAAGCAAAAATCCACACAACAGCACCAATCAAGCCAATAAAGAAGAATGTAAATAGGGGTGGGGAAAAATTGCAAAGTCGAAGGCAAAGAGTGAAGCCAAAAATCATTCTAAGCAGAGATCAGTCAGTGGCAGCATCTAGGAAGTGGTTTACATAATACTCCAAACAGAAGAGAGCTTATGGCAAATCCCAGGTTGTCATGCTCCCGGGAACACCGTGCACCTACAGAGAAAGTGAGACAAAATCAATCGCTTGCTTCTGTAAGATTGTTGAATCCATTATCTCCAAATAAGTTTTGCTTGAATTAGTTAAATTTTGTTGACAACGCTTTCAGCGAGCGTTTAGATACCAATCGGTGCATATTCATTCCACCCTATTACCAATCTAAAGTTACCTAGGCATTCAAATTAGCACAAGCGCCTCAGCGAGCGGATACCAATCGGTGCCTATTAATTCCACCCTATTACCAATTTAAAGTTACCTAGGCATTCAAATTAGCACAAGCGCCAATCATTGCAACCAAAAGTAGACAAGCGTCTTCTCTTCAAATCTTTTTTGAAACTCTGTATGTGTGAGGAATCCACCCATCAATACACCTCTGAAAATTTCCTTAACTCGCGTGGTGCGTCCAAGCCACTGCACTTTCAAGTCCGCATACTGTTGTGAACGAAAGAGAACAGTAACGGGCAGTGTGTTTTCAATACAAAAACCGCACAGTGGATTGATTACAGTTTTTGTTGCCACCCAGCGAATAACGTAAGTGATGCAAAAGAAGAAATCAAGTAATCTGGACATTAAATTTTCACTGAAATATTCTGATTATTTTCAAAGCTCGTGGGATGGCGGTTAAAATGCCAAAATTAAACGTCTCCATCTTTGAAGGCTAGAGTGCGTAAAATTTGAAAGTATTCTGTGAAACAGTCTTACCTGTCGATTCTGTTTGTTTTGCTGATGTGCAATTTGTAACGGCAAACATAATGCACCCAGAAAACGCGAACGATAAGACGATCGTGGGCAATTCTTGGAGAAACGTTAGTACCAACTGTGCGTTTGAAACCTTTGGTGCAAAATATTACTGAGTTATCAAACGAGTGCTCCTACCGAGTGTAGCATCTATGTGGCTTCCGATAAGAATAGTGACAAACTTTGACGAACGCCTACAGTCCATCAGATGATGCCATCTATACTATCAGGCCTGTTACTAAACTAGTCATAGGGTTTTGCATAAATACACCTGCCATAGTACGTTTTAATTTCAAGGTTTTGAGTACACAGCTTTCTAACGCGTAATCCTGCAGTACTCTTCGGTCACAGAAAAATTCGCGACTGTATAGCTCCAAGTTGGTGACAGTGCGTCTTTTTTGAGTGTATATCTTATTTAAAAATGTATCCTATTAAAAACCCCGTTAAACCACCTGCCGCTTGCCGGTCCAGCATCAAGACAAGCTCTGATTGACCGAAAGTATGAACCCAGGAACTGAGCATGGTACATTAGCCACCGAATGCGGGTATCCAGTGTCGCATCCAGAGCGAATCGGTATTTCCAGACTGTTGTCCTCTCTCAAATGGGTTTTGACCTGGTTTCAGGGGTATAACACACGTTCTGCGTTTTTGGTGTTTCATTTGGCGAGAAAGCCAACTTGGGAGGTTCACACTGAGAACTGAGCTGAGACATTACCGTTATTACACAGCGCTTCCAAGTAACTAGTCTGCTAATCACTCCTATGTAACAAGATATTTCCCCATAGTACGCTGGAATTCAGTGCTTGAAACCACAACCAGCTAATGTCAATCGAGGAATATGTAGGAGTACTGCAGAGGTTCGAGTTAACGCCGTCTCTCATGCAAAACATTTCAGGATGATTATTCCGCCAGTTAAAAGTCATGAACCAAATTTAGTTCGCTCTGAGGTGCTACTTGGAGGAAACACTGCACTGAGATCTACTCCAGGCTACTCAAGAACTCAAGAATTGAAAAACTTCTCGAACGAGATACATTTCATGACCCTGTGCATCCTGTAAAACTGCACTTTTGTGAGCTTAATCGAAGGCTTTTGATGCATAGGCTTGTTGCTGAGACCCTAAGTGCGCTCGATTTTATGCAGGCAAACCACCAGTAGCAGGTCACATTTTATTGATTCTGTGCGAGAGCTAGAGTGCGTAAAATTTGAAAGTATTCTGTGAAACAGTCTTACCTGTCGATTCTGTTTGTTTTGCTGATGTGCAATTTGTAACGGCAAACATAATGCACCCAGAAAACGCGAACGATAAGACGATCGTGGGCAATTCTTGGAGAAACGTTAGTACCAACTGTGCGTTTGAAACCTTTGGTGCAAAATATTACTGAGTTATCAAACGAGTGCTCCTACCGAGTGTAGCATCTATGTGGCTTCCGATAAGAATAGTGACAAACTTTGACGAACGCCTACATTCCATCAGATGATGCCATCTATACTATCAGGCGTGTTACTAAACTAGTCATAGGGTTTTGCATAAATACACCTGCCATAGTACGTTTTTTAAACTGGTTGTACATGAGAATTTCAAGTTTTTGAGTACACAGCTTTCTAACGCGTAATCCTGCAGTACTCTTCGGTCACAGAAAAATTCGCGACTGTATAGCTCCAAGTTGGTGACAGTGCGTCTTTTTTGAGTGTATATCTTATTTAAAAATGTATCCCCCCGTTTAACCCCGTTTAACCACCTGCCGCTTGCCGGTCCAGCATCAAGACACGCTCTGATTGACCGAAAGTATGAACCCAGGAACTGAGCATGGTACATTAGCCACCGAATGCGGGTATCCAGTGTCGCATCCAGAGCGAATCGGTATTTCCAGACTGTTGTCCTCTCCCAAATGGGGTTTGACCTGGTTTCAGGGGTATAATACACGTTCTGCGTTTTTGGTGTTTCATTTGGCGAGAAAGTCAACTTGGAAGGTTCACACTGAGACCTGCGCTGAGACATTACCATTATTACACAGCGCTTCCAAGTAACTGGTCTGCTTATCACTCCTATGTAATAAGATATTTCCCCATAGTACGCTGGAATTCAGTGCTTGAAACCACAACCAGCTAATGTCAATCGAGGAATATGTAGGAGTACTGCAGAGGTTCGAGTTAACGCCGTCTCTCATGCAAAACCTTTCGGGATGATTATTCTGCTAGTTAGCAATCATGAACCAAATTTAGTTCGCTCTGAGGTGCTACTTGGAGGAAACACTGCACTGAGATCTACTTCGGGCTATTCAAGAATTTTTATATTGAAAAACTTCTCGAACGAGATACATTTCATGACCCTGTGCATCCTGTAAAACTGCACTTTTGTGAGCTTAATTGAAGGCTCTTGATGCATAAGCTTGTTGCTGAGACCCTAAGTGCGCTCGATTTTATGCAGGCAAACCACCAGTAGCAGGTCTGTTTTTAATGATTCTGTGCGAGAGCCTTGGCAGCTCTTCTCTATGAATTTTTGTTTGTTTTGTTTTACTCCGTGCCTTAAAGTTTTCATGCGGTATTCTTTTATGCAAACGCACACCATTTGGGTTCTAACATATGAGGTTATATTAGGCCGTAACTCGTTGAAACCCACACATGTGATGGCCTACAGCTACCAGCATTTTACATGAATTACTGAATGGGTTTTCTTGGACATCGTTTCACATTAAACAACACGGGACCAATCACTTGGACGCGCTTGAAAGTTCAGGAGTGTTGTGAAGAAAACTATGCGTCTTTTCGACATTGTTGCAAAGTTTTACCTAGTTTTAGTAGACGGGGAATTTTTTTAATGAATGATCAAAACCTGGTCGCAGAAGTCCCACGCGTATATCTATGCAGAACATCAATAGAATACACAAGGACAGCACTGTTTCTAGTTTGTTTGCAGCCCAAGAAAAGTTCACCCTCGAATGAATATATTGCCCAGTCATTAGTTCATTCTAGGGAACACATTAAAATGGCCGGAATGTCACCGAATGGCTGTTTGTCTACATGGCTTGTGTAATTTGGTAGTGTTTTGACAATTTCCACAGTCATGGAGAAACTTCTAAATTATAATATTTGCTGCCTTATCTCAATAAATAAGATTTTCAAATGGCAGCAAAATCTCAGTGACCCTTTTCGTTGATATTACTGCCAAAATGGAATGAATGCATTGGAATTTTTGGAATACTTCAGAGTAATCAAAAAGTAAGACATACCTGCATCTGTTGTCGTGAGTTTGTCAGCTTCTTCTGTTAACATGGAAAAAATGAGGACATTTCAGTAAAAATATCACAGATGCAATAAATAATTTTGACTTTGTGTTTTCAAATCTACCCTTGTTTCGTTCGCTTCAACTTCGTTCTATTATTAGCCTGAGTTTCAGATGAATGAAGTTGGAATAGTGTCTATATTTCGATAAAACATATTGTGTTTGTGGGTCAGGAGATTCAGGAAGAATAACGGGTGAAATTTTGTTGCATTCAATGAATTTTATGCGAGCTCCAAATCTTCCTTTTGACTGCAGACGTGAAACGGTTAAACAGACTGCAAAGAACCGGCTACTTACACTTTTATGCACCACAGGCGTGTCAGGAGACTCTGGGTCACCTTACGAGCCTACGTTTTAGGTGATGCCAGTGGCGAAGTTCTGATGAGTTCCTCTGAGAAGTCATTGCTCAAGGAGCCAGTCAACACGTGATATGGATCCCGTGATTGAAGGATGAGCGGCGCTATATCCTGTCTAAGTGCGAGTTAATCACACTGCTGATCAGCCGCTAGTCGCCGAATGGTTAAGTGTTCAAACTACTAGCCAGGAGGTCGCGGGTTCGAGACTCTCCG
>NW_008752234.1:0-47663 GCF_000715545.1 Opisthorchis viverrini | reverse complement strand
TGTGCACTGCTGATGATTCCCAATAAGGATGAAACAGCTGCACAGTGCTTCTCGGCTTTTCCGCATAGATTGTCTTCACTTACAGGACGAAATCCACAAAGAAGTTCTGATACCCTACCAGGCAAAAAATGTATGGCGGCACTGATAATAAACTGAGCAACATAGACATGTACGCCAAGTAAATTAACCGAGAAAAATGGAACTACATCTCAGACATTCACCTTAACATAAGCTAAATTTACGCTGCAAACCTCCGTTTGTTAGTGCTCCATTTGGTACCCCAAGTTGACGTGTTTTCCACTATAGTTTTAAGTGGTTACAACAGGAAAATGTTGCAGAAAATATCAGTCTTTCTGCTGAGCTACTCTGATTAACATTGTTGATAGCCTACTACTGATGTCTCATTACCGTACTAAACCGCTTATTATTACCTAGTTTACCTTGGCCTGAAACGCAACCAAGAAGCTGGAAGGGCAACAGGCGTCGAGAAACAAAAGCCAAAGCGCATAAAACTCCCACGAGGACTGTTCAGTCAAGGATCTTTAAATAACATGCCATACATCGGCACTGCAAACAAGACGCAAAACATTAATTCGAAGACATAATTCTATGTAATTTGTTCAAAGCAATAAAAGCATGAGCAAATAGTTTAATTACTCTCGCGGGTGAGTTGATGCATCTGGATAGCCTGAGAGCCCTGCACCTAAAACATTCGTATTTCCACGCGCCTGATGAGAACTAACTAGAGCAACTATTTGCAAACAGTGCCATTTGATACCCGATTGTACTAAATTCATTGTTATTGCGAATAATCTATTCAGTTCACACTACCGATTACGAATGTCACTCACTAGGTGAATTTTAATTTGCAGCATGAGTCCTCAGTTGGCGGTCAGGTATTTGCTTGTCCCTGTTAGGTTCTGCAGGTGGTCCGTATTAGATCCTACCAGCGCTTCCGCACCATACTGGCTGATTTTGTCCACACTGAACCTGGTAAATGGAAGATACATCTACCAGGAAGAGTAAACCTGCTTGGCTATCGAAGTGGTTCCCTATGGGAATGTTCTACCCACATACGTCCCAACAACGGAAAGAAGACAAATATCCCCAAATTACGGGATAAAAGCAACCTATCATGTACAAGAGTTGTGCTAATAACAGAGGGCAAGATAAGGAACAGTAATATGACACACGGATTTGCAAAACGAGAGTCTAAAATGACGTCATACCTTTCAATTCCGATAGTTTTTCTTGTATCGCCTCTGAAGATGTTAGATAAATGTTCTTTAAGCGCATATACAAATAACATGGTCTCCAAACTTAGTGGACGCACCCAATAAACCAAAACGAACAAGCAACAAAAATGCAAGCGTACAATATAAATGGTTTTTGATCACGTATGTTTTGACTAACAGTAATTTTATGCTTACCGTCACTCTGTGAACATCTATCATACTATCGATTTCGCATAATGAGGAGCCCTGTTCTACACTCGGAATCAAAAGAATTACTGAAGCTCTTTCATAATTTACCCTGAATGAACGTTGCTTTATGTTTTCACGTCGGGTGTGGACTACCCGATTAAACATCTCCAAATATTTCCGGCGTAACAAAACATTTAACTGGCACTGACAGGAGTCCATTAATAGGACAGAGCAAAAATCACTATTCTTTAGTTATCTTTAAAAAATCCATAAGGTACGCGATTTCCTACGCGGTTTCTTACGTGAGATCTCAGTAAAGTGAATATCGCCTTGGAATTTTCTACTCGATATGCGGGAAGAAAGTACTTCTGATTTTCGGTATGCCTGCATGCATACGTTTAGAGTCTGTGCGACGACAACCCGAATTGGGCCATCGCAAGCCATTAACTTAAAACCCTGCGGAGTAACACTCAACACCGAAAAATGTAAAATACCCATAGTTGGGTATTGAGTACATTCGTCACTTCCCTTCTACCTGAGTTACAAGGACGTGTTCCAAAACGCTCCTCGAAAAGCTATAACTAACTATTAATCGAACCCTTTTCAACCATGCGTTTAATTATGTGGACATTCCTGGTATGTCAGTCACCGGAAGGTGCGGGTTAGGAACCAGAAGAAAGTATCTTGGTTCAGGGAAGTTATGTTTACCGAGTAAACCAGACGATTACACCAGTGACCACAAGACCGATTCTACAAAAGTTCCTACTTTGACATTTGGCGCGGGTTCGTATGATCTTGACTGCAACAGGTTGATTGGAGCCTTTGAAATAGGCTGAATTCCAGAGGTGTTTGGTTGACCGGTGTCAGCCGCCGTAATATTACTTTGAAGTGCAAATGGTGGCACACGGACAATGGAAGCGTGCAGCGAATTTTTATCCAAAATTTAATCCAGTTTGACTGAATAAAAGTCCTTAAATGGTTGGACCGATATTCTGATTCCGAGGCGGTGGGATGCCTGAACGTAAATGGTTGTTCCGCTGGATGGATCAATAGTACATTCCTCATTAACCGCTGTACTATTTATGGCTAGCTCAAGAGAGCCTTGCGCAACTCCAATCGAAATTTAGGCGAGGATTAAAGACGTTGATGGGAATGAAAAATGTTTAAGGAAAGCCAAGCGTTTGCAAGGCAGTCTTCAATACACTTCTATTGTCTGAGTCGAAAACCTAAGTCCACTAACAGCCTATAGAGCGATCAGTTTGGCTGACAACATTTTTCTGTGATTTGTCAGAAAAACACTTTTTGACGACCCTCCGGCTAACTAAAATCGTATTGCTACAGAAAACCAGTAGCTATAGAAATGTGCAGCGTACGAGCCTTACTAATGCAGGCAAGACGTAGGGGTTGATTCTGTATTAGGTGTCTGTCATCATGCGTCTTTTACCAACGTCTTATTCCATTAAGTAGAGGCCCGATCGATGAATCAATGAAACCTTCTAAAACAGCCCTTAGCACTCAGCTTGTGTATTGCAGATTTAGACGTTCTTTCTCACAACTGGAACGCCCCTCTGTGTGGGCCACAGTGTTTTTCTGGTTCGCCATTTTGCAGTTAGCTGATGATTGTCCGGAGTTGTTTAGTATATGTTGAAGCATTAGGTTATATAGTCGAATCGACGTCTTCCGCAGGAGGAGCTGAGTTTAGACGTTAAGTCTACAAACTCCTGCCAACAAATCGGACTCGGGGGATTTGTCTGGATTTTTCCTCTTTTGTTAGCTAAGTATACTGCACTTTAACTCATGGATGTTTTTTCCTGGCAAAGAAATCTAGCAGTAATGATCCGCGTAGATTTGGATTTCTTCATACAGTTTACTACATCATCCATCCCAGATCTCACGGTTGTCATGACGGCGTTAGTACTTAATCCTATAGGTTGCTTTTGAGTATTTGTATTCGTCGAATCTAGCCCCACTTGAAGGATGTCGGATTCTGCTATTGAACATTCATAAAAATTTTCATCAAAAAATTCCTTTATTCCTGATCAAGTTCATTTTAGCTATTCAGCTGCATAGAGATTTTTCTGCCTAAGCTCGGCGGCTTCTGTGTTTACATGGAACAAAACGCCGTGTTTTAATTTTCGGTTCCGTATTTTTCTCCCATTTAAAAATGAGCGAAGGTTAACCAGATTTTCTGAGTGAAATCCCCGTGGTGCAAAGGTGTGGTCTATTGGATGTCCTCCGTGATCAAGAAGGTGATGTCCGCCCAACACTGGAGGAAGATAAAAATCATCATAAAGCTGCACACATTCAGTGAGCTCTCACTGTCGTTCTCCACTCATCCAAGTACTAACAGACTTGGCATTTTTTTGGAAGTCTTCATACGTGACTACCCGATAATTAGTACCGAGCGAAAAGAAAGTGAAGCTCCTTAGATGGGCACTCCTGAACAAGTTCTACAACCACGCGTAGAACTTGTACTTCCCCTTACCTGAGTGCACAATATAGGCATTATATAATAGCGAGAGGAGCTGAATAGCCACCGTTACAGTTTTGACGTATTTTAGCTGACCCATAAATCAAGCAACTGATGACTGTAAATCTAATAGGGGTTCGTATTGAGTTTATTGTTGTTTGATTCCAGAAAAAAAGGAAAAGTTTTCTTTTTAAGACATTTTTAGATACTTTAGCATCTTTGACATTTGATGGTTGGGCTGCTTTGAGATGTTGACAACCATAATCCAAACGTTGTAGGCATTATTGAAACGTGCACTAAACGGGGAGTCATTTTCTTTCTTTCTGGGCGTATGTTTTACATACACATACAGAGCACATTCTATATCGTTTCTGACTGTCAGCAATATAATGCTAAAAGACTAGTATACCTTCTACACCAAATCACCTTTTATGGACGGTTTTCCCTTTGTTTTTCTCATGGGGTCATGGCAACAACACACCTTGGAACTGATGTTTATTCTTCTGTTTTGTTTCAGGATTTTATTGGAGTTACAAGGTGGGTGAAACTCCTCGACAGCCAACGAATTGTTTCGTCCTTTTTGGGGCTCATCATCAGGTAGCAGCAATCCTTAATTTTTGTCAAACATGTTTTATTTAAACCCAAATCGTACGAAATCTGCTTGCCCATTAACTGAACTTTACTAGGGCAACCATCTGGGATTCAGCCGTTCATCAATGGACGCCACAAAGTCAATCAATCAAACCTGATAGTTTTTCCATACGACGCGAATACGGAAAATTCCATTTTTGAGATTTTGCCAGGTGTGTGATACAGGGTGGGTCTACATGCTCGCTTGGGTGTCCTTTAAGTGCTCCTGGTTATATGTAGCTTACCATATTGACGTAATTAGTCGGAAAAATCAGAGGCTCTTCTCTATAATGCGTGGATTCATGAAAAGTGGAAGGATATTTGCGTGAATTATTCGTACCTGCCAATTTCGTTAGTGCTTCTTCTATGTCATCTGCAAATATAGGGTAAAACATCTTAGTAAATACTTGTGAATAATGAAGGAAATTCCAAAAACAACCTCTGCATTGCTTTAACCGAGGAATCTATATGACACATGATAAAGCACTGCCATTAAATTGATCATTTATGGGTTTAAAATACTGCTCCAGGTTTTCTGAACACTTACAGGGGTATCAAGAAAAATGTTAACAATAAACCGCACCTTGCAATGTGGTTAAAGCTTTTTTCAGCTCATCTGCGTATGGTGGATGAAAGTTGAAGTATTGCACGATTAATGAATGTCACTTTTGCAACCAAAAAAGATATTATTCAAACGCACAAACGACCCGTAGGGATGCCGAAAACTCTTTTGCCGCTCACGACTACAACCTAGCGGGTAGGAGATCTCCGGTTTTTTATTTGTTTGCTGGAAACATCTTGTATGAATGTCAATAGCACTTATGTGTGAAGCCTGAACGATGGTTGCAATATGCCAACATGACACAGATGAATATCTCAAGAGTCGATGCACCTGCTAACATACTTCCGCACACACTCTCAATAAAGGGACGGTTAGCGTTTTACATTTTTATATACATCATAGTCCACACAGCCCACATTTAGGACAAATATGACAGCGCATCCTCAGTCTAAACACGGATCAGGATCACCATGTCTGCGTTCTCCAACTAAGAGCGTTATCCTATGTATTTTTAAAAACAACTTTATACGGTTTAAGTCTTAGCATCCGGCATTGTTATCATTCGAAATTTCGTGACCCAGTGAAAAAGTTGAGGACCATGCTATACATAAAAATATTGCTTTCGATTCTCACCACTAACTTAATCATGTCTACTTCTAGGTGCTTCACCCGAGCAGAGTAGGTTGATTACGCTTTACTAATTCACTTATACGATCATGTTAAACTCAAATTCATATTGAGTTTCTATTTGCTGGTATAGAGCAGGTTAATACGACTATTTTGATAAAGATTTCCAGATTATCAGTGAACAAGCATACCTACCAGGGTTCCATTTAATAGAGAAGTTTGTAACTGGTGAGCTGAATCCTCTCCGCTGTACATCCCTTCTATCCGCTTTTTAGAATTTTAGTGCACTGCGTCAAACTAGTTGAATAATCCGTTGAGACTGTTTAACCCAGGTGGTTTTAGCAACAATGGAGGAGGGATTTTATGACTGTTAGCTCTACCGTCAATAAGGGAACTCTCAGTGGTAATGGCTAAGATATGAGATTGCAAAAAACAGTATTCAGTGATATTCAGATAGAAACTTACTTATCAGTTCCTCTGGGGTCTGCGGGCCATCTGTGGGTGTCAAAAGGCAGTCATTTTTATAGCCAGCAAACTTGGGTGCTAGAGAAAATGTTTGCAAAATTTCACAAACTCCTCTGAATCACTGGGTCGGATTATTACGCCAACTTAATCAGCCATACCTACGGAGCTGTTCACTGGCCACGTTGACCACGGATCTGGTTTCAGTTTATATTGTCTTAGGTCGGGTGGATCATGCTACCAACAAAAGAATACTGAAAAGTATCTTATACTTTTTAACCCGATAATTAGCCACAGACCTTCAGAGAAGTTGGCGTCAGTATTCTTGAAAACCACAGTACAATAAAGTAAAAATGAAACCAACGCCAAATGCAATTCAGGCCAGTACAATCTGACAACGATTTTATAGACAGAATTATGAGCGCGAAATTCATTATCACTTAATGAATTTTGTGTACATGCTCCAAGTGCCGTTTCAGAAATCACTTCCATTTCGCTGCACATGTAACATAACACGGCATTTTATTCACAATGGACATATTTCATTCTTGAGTACACCGTTAAATATTCGTATGTATACATCTAATCCTTTCGGCACGATTTATGTGCGCACATTGCCACATCCAGTGGGCGAAATTTCTTGCCTCCTTATGCCACATATCGGCCTGGCCCGTTATTGTAAATCCAGTGTTAAGGAAAACCACTCAAAAACACTTCATATAACAGTGAAAATAAAACACACCTTTCAATTTTTCTATTATTTGCCTCAGTGACACTGTACACGTGTGATAAAAATAAGAAATACAGGATGTATATTGCTAGTATCCTGTGAAAAGGGAACACTGCAACAGCGAAAGATTCACAGAAAGGTGAAATGAGTACATTTCATTTTGCTACTATCTAAACTTGGTTGTGGTTATACTTTATTATGTGTGGTAGCGGGAAGGACAAAAATATCGGGAGTAGATGCATATATAATAAACTGTGAATCACGACGCCTCCTGTTTATTGGTAATTCATTAGACTGGCGAACTGTCCTAACTAATTTCTGAGTTTGCTTCAGTGTCTTAGTGTCGGAAAACGACTCGTCAACAAGGAACACAACGACTTTATTGGAAACAAGCAAGCGGGAATGTTTTAAGGGGCATTGCAGTATTTGAGGGGCACTGTTTACGTTGATCAATGATGTCTAATCAGCGTTTGGTGAATGCCCACCATCATCGACCCTGCTTCTATGAAATATCTGAAAACTCATCGTCGTTGCTGAATTGAATGACTGCTCAAGCGTTCTGTAGGGCGCTATCTTTTCTGGCATGGAAGCTTGATGGCTTTCCTACTAAGCTTTTGGCGGAATTTGGGTGTCTGATTAGGTTTCTGGTATTGTAAGTCTATTTTCAGGAACCTGACCTCCCTAACATAAACATAAACTAGTCAGATGAACTTGTTCAAACCTTAACATTTTTTCAGGAGCATGTCTTTCCACTATGTTACAAGGTAACATAACAACCCACTGGTGAAATTTAACATGTGAAAGAAAATCTGATTCAATGAAAAGAACTTTGGCAATCCGATATTCAAGTGTTGACTATAACAGTTGAATACAAAACCAAGGAACTTCATTGCTTTATCTAAATTCTTGAAATGAAGAACCATCTATCCAGATGTAACACGTACCTTCAAATTGTGTTACACCAAATTCTACAATAACTGCAGAAATTAAACGAAATGAGCGGAAACCCATACAAGTGGAGTTAAATTTGTAGAAGAATAATGGTTAGATGTGGAGAGGATGCAAGTAACGAGTGTACGTTTACAGCTTTCACAGGCTCACCTTACTAGATCACGCCAGTGACCATGGCCTGGTTTATACACTTATCGTAGACAGCATTTACACTGGCCTACCGTCACTCTGAATCTATTTTCATCTCATCAGGCACCGATCATAACTGTGCAACTATTTACGAATATATTTTGTTCTTCCGTTCCGTTCACGAAGATTGGCAGGAATAGGTTCCACAAGTTTTCAGCGAGACTAGGTTTGTCCACACGTAACATATTATGGATAATCTTAATATATGTAGTTTAACAGGAAGAAATAATGGTTACCCCGACCTTCCAAACTAGCGGAAGTTTCGCTACGAGCTATGACATATCTATATAAGCGTTTGGCCCATGAGAACACGTTCACATTTACGAAGTCTAAGTGGTTCCCGGGGTACACCTCTTAATCTGGACTGAATTTGCAATAGAAAATTAACTTTGCTTCTATAATGAATTTAATTTTCAGCCTTTTATTTGCCGGGAAAGGGGTGGTTCTTTGTGTTTCAGTGTAAAATCTAGACATGTATACGGATTTTAATGCACCGGAGGCTGAATTCATGACGGACTTCCTAGGTACGCTGTACTGTGTATATTGACGCATTCTTATAATGACGCTTAAACACGTCGAAATATTTATATGTTAAAACTTCCATACCAAACTTAGTAGCATTGTTGATTCTCAATAAGACGTATTTTTCATCGTCTACCTGTCAAGCAAGCTACGGCGATGTATCATAACAATGGGAATGTTGAAGGAACTGCGAAGCAAACTTAAGATAATCAGTAGGTTATTTGAGCAAAAATTGCTAATGGTACATCTGAATGTACGGTGAATTCTGAAAAGTGTGCGCTACTTCGCCTTTTGGAGTACGCGTGGATGGAGTACTCGTGATTGATTAACAAATTTTCTATGGCTGAAAAATATATCCGCGTTAATCTAATGTCTGCACAATTACTCTTATTGGTTTTTGATTACATGGCTGTCGACCTGTTCGCCAAGCTTGGCATTTGGCTTGCAACCGGTTCGTCACCATACGAGGAGACATTGTCAGTGAGCAGTTGGGCGGGTACTTCACCGTTGCCTGCGGGCGTTTGTATAGCATATGTAGACTCCCTGTTATATACTGACGTAATTGACTACCTAAGGGAAGCTTTTCGTGAATCTCTTTGTCAGTTTGTGATCTTTGTTGCGTTGTGGCCTGCGTTTTTCTGAGGTGATTGGCTATCTCAATGTCTTCTATCATCAGTAGTTTGATCCTTGGCTTTGATTAGCATTGCGCTGTCTGGCCCTCGCAAGCTTGCTTGTCTTTTTCGCACCACCCTATTTTTTCCATTGAAACTGTTGTTGTCTCTGCGTCCGCGGCTTCTGCAATCAAATTAATGTGTTTGAATGCGGCTTTCCTGCTTCTTTTATAAGTCCGTTGTCTACTGCTTTTGCAGCTTAGAATTCTGCTGTTCTGGCGTTCTCGTACTCTCAGTGATTGGTAAATGGGAAATTTTTATGTTTGTTGGTAGCTTCTTTAGCGGACTACCAAACTTCCATGATTTATGTTCTTACTTCGTTCTCACTTGAGCCAGTATGTGAACACCGGTCTAGTCAAACTCGTGTCCTTCCTGATCCTTGTGCATGGAGATGAAAGGAAATGAATCGTGTCTTTCAGTAGCGACTTCGTGTTTATATAAATTCTGGTGAAGCGCTGTCTTCCCGTTTGTCCCACATAACGTTTATCGCGGTCCTTGCCTTGGATCCTGTATATGAGGTTGTTCTTCGTCATTGTTCTTAACGGAGTATTCTGAAAAATGTTTGCAGGTTTGTAAGCAACTGTTGTATCGGGCTGTTGTTAAAGTCTTGCTGGCATTTCAGCGGCGTTCTTGAGGTATGGAGTGTGACTCGTTTGCATCCGTTTTGTGCTTTTGCATTTATCGTATTCGCCTGCTTTAGTAATCTTAAAATGAAATTCTTTGTGCATCCATTCCTCTGCAACAATTTCTATAGGCGAGTTTCAACCTTGAATTATTTTGCGCTGCAACGTGTCCCGATCCGTTTGAAAAGTGTCCAAACGCAGCTTTGTTTGTGACAATTTGGATGGTTGGTATGATGACTCGGGATTAAGTTCGTATGGGTTGTTTTCGTGTAGACCCAAAGTGTCTAACGCAGCTTTGTTTGTGACAATTTGGATGGTTGGTATGATGACTCGGGATTAAGTTCGTATGGGTTGTTTTCGTGTAGACCCCAGTTTATAGCTATCCGCTTAACCATCTAGTGACAACGACGTCCAGAAATGCGGGTTTTGTGGTTTCCTTCCATTATGAATTTGGTGTCATCGAAAGCGTTGTTAAGAAGTTGGCTTACTCGCCACAGTTCGCTCCATTGGATGATTACAAAAGTGTGATGCACGTAGCAGAACCATATGTTGAGATATCTTTCGTAGTTTTCTGCAATGTTCTCGGCTGAGCTCGAAATGTATAACCGGATATGAGTCGAGTAATCGGCAGATGTTCCTTTCCAGCGATCCACTTGGCATGTCGCCGTTTTCCAATAATTCGGCTACAGTTGACTTGGCAAACTCGAGATCTACAGACATGAATAGAGAGCTGTCATCAAAAGGGACTATTATGCTTTCCTAATCAATGTCTTCTTTCTTCGGTTTCTCCAGAGATGTCCCGCAGTTTTCATCAGGTGTTGAGACCCTTTTCTATAGTTCTTTTAAAAGATTGTAGGTCACTATTCCAGGGAGTAGTACAATCAATCAGAGGGGTCTTGTTCCTTTCGGAAGTCCATAGAAGCAGGAATTAGCCGAATCATGAGCCCTCATTCTCCAAAATTCCTCTTTTGTGATCTTGTGGAAATCTTGGAGTTGCGTTAAGTTCTTATTGATTTTTTTGCTGGTTGCTTACTTTGGTCACGTTCCAAGCCGCTGTGTGGTTGTGTCGTTAAGTAGTTCCTTGGCTTTATTGATGTAGTCCGGTCTGTCAATGATCACCGTTAGGCGTCTTTTTCTGCCTGTAGAATCGCGACGTTTTAATCCTCCTTCAATTTGTTCATTGCTTGTTTTTATTCGTCGAGAAACATGTTTATTGGCTTGTTATGTGTGATGGCTAGGACAGCGGTTTGAGGAAGTTCCTACTGAGCGTTTTTAACCAGTCCGATCGATTTCATCGCCGCTTTACAAGTTAAAAATAAGCCTTTTGGTGAGGTTTTCTTCGGCTTCTATCAATTGCCTTTTAAATAGATTTCTTATCCAGATTTCGTTGTGATTTATTCTGTACTCCCGGTTTCCAATCGTTTATGAGAATTTGCCACCTGGATAGTCTTTCTTTTATCTAGCAGTGGGTCTAACTATTCGTCCCATCGCCATGACAATTTGCTCCATGAAACCTGGTTCTTCCATCCCTAAGCAGGTCCCTCTATGTTCATTAGCTATTCTGTCGTATTTTATGATGTGGTGGTGGGGATCTGTACTCATGACAATCCATCGGCCATTCTGTTTAGCTGTTGTCAGGCTTGTGAATAATTTATTGGCGGTCGACACGTTACGCCATGTGGATGGACGCGTTCCCGCAGGTATTCATGAATAAAGAAGAATTGTTGTCGTATGGAAGCTTGTGTGCAGGCAGAAGTCTCCAATTAACGAGCTGTTTTGCGCCTGGGACGTACGAATTTGTTGGTGATGTTTTGAAATACTGGCAGCTTGGGTGAGTTTCCTGGTCGTTGATGAGGTGGCGGTCGACCTGTGTGCTGAGCTTGGCAGCTGACTGGCACCATACGGGAAAGATCATGAAAGGTACCCACCCAACTGCGCACTATTTGTACAAAGCTGAATGTCGTGATCAACAACAATAATCTGCATGTTCAATATATTTTCAACGGAATCACAGAACTAAAATCCTTAATGTAAAATTATCCGTACCTTCCGTCTCCTCTATGGCTTGCAGGAGGTAACCTGAAAACATTTGAAGAAAAAAATACATGTATATATACAGCCAAACCCCCATCCATTTGTTGACATGTTTTCTTAGACGCAATAAAAATTGCCTCATATATTTCGTTGCTTTCTAGAGTACCGTCAGATAAGACAAAAATGCATGAGTTCCAGATATATTCTAATAGTAGGTTTCACCCTAAGACATTCATTGAAAATCTGCGAACATTTCAATGCAGTTTGTAACTTTGTGTGTTTCCGATTAATAAGAGGATGAGGCCAGTGTGAGTTGCTGTAAGAAAATCCACGTTTTCTCTATTCACGCGTAGGCTGATTCACTGAACTTCATGCACTTAAAAACGAATTACCGACAAAGGTCAACTTTGTTGCATTATCGTGTCATGTATTTTTGGGTGTTAGTAAAGCTACCTAAGGAAATCGTTCCGCGCTACTTGGATCTGGTCCACGTGAACTTCAAATATAGTGATGTGTTGTGTTTATAGATATGCAGGTCCAAACTTCAGAAGATTCGCCAAAATAACCTCTGTCCTGTTGCGATGTTGACATGTAGTCTTTGCCTCCTTCGGAAACTATATGAGGGACCTTGTTTTGTTGATAGAATGATGTTTTACTTCACTTGCATCTTCAACGTTTGACATAGCAGCAGCTTTTTAGCTTGAATTCAGATTTCTTATCCAGATTTCGTTGTGATTTATTCTGTACTCCCGGTTTCCAATCGTTTATGAGAATTTGCCACCTGGATAGTCTTTCTTTTATCTAGCAGTGGGTCTAACTATTCGTCCCATCGCCATGACAATTTGCTCCATGAAACCTGGTTCTTCCATCCCTAAGCAGGTCCCTCTATGTTCATTAGCTATTCTGTCGTATTTTATGATGTGGTGGTGGGGATCTGTACTCATGACAATCCATCGGCCATTCTGTTTAGCTGTTGTCAGGCTTGTGAATAATTTATTGGCGGTCGACACGTTACGCCATGTGGATGGACGCGTTCCCGCAGGTATTCATGAATAAAGAAGAATTGTTGTCGTATGGAAGCTTGTGTGCAGGCAGAAGTCTCCAATTAACGAGCTGTTTTGCGCCTGGGACGTACGAATTTGTTGGTGATGTTTTGAAATACTGGCAGCTTGGGTGAGTTTCCTGGTCGTTGATGAGGTGGCGGTCGACCTGTGTGCTGAGCTTGGCAGCTGACTGGCACCATACGGGAAAGATCATGAAAGGTACCCACCCAACTGCGCACTATTTGTACAAAGCTGAATGTCGTGATCAACAACAATAATCTGCATGTTCAATATATTTTCAACGGAATCACAGAACTAAAATCCTTAATGTAAAATTATCCGTACCTTCCGTCTCCTCTATGGCTTGCAGGAGGTAACCTGAAAACATTTGAAGAAAAAAATACATGTATATATACAGCCAAACCCCCATCCATTTGTTGACATGTTTTCTTAGACGCAATAAAAATTGCCTCATATATTTCGTTGCTTTCTAGAGTACCGTCAGATAAGACAAAAATGCATGAGTTCCAGATATATTCTAATAGTAGGTTTCACCCTAAGACATTCATTGAAAATCTGCGAACATTTCAATGCAGTTTGTAACTTTGGGTGTTTCCGATTAATAAGAGGATGAGGCCAGTGTGAGTTGCTGTAAGAAAATCCACGTTTTCTCTATTCACGCGTAGGCTGATTCACTGAACTTCATGCACTTAAAAACGAATTACCGACAAAGGTCAACTTTGTTGCATTATCGTGTCATGTATTTTTGGGTGTTAGTAAAGCTACCTAAGGAAATCGTTCCGCGCTACTTGGATCTGGTCCACGTGAACTTCAAATATAGTGATGTGTTGTGTTTATAGATATGCAGGTCCAAACTTCAGAAGATTCGCCAAAATAACCTCTGTCCTGTTGCGATGTTGACATGTAGTCTTTGCCTCCTTCGGAAACTATATGAGGGACCTTGTTTTGTTGATAGAATGATGTTTTACTTCACTTGCATCTTCAACGTTTGACATAGCAGCAGCTTTTTAGCTTGAATTCAAGTTTTGATGTGCCTGTTATCACTAGCCTAACTATGCTGGCGAACAAGTGAGAAGTTGCCAAACCTCCTTCCTACTGAGAGACAATTTATCGCAGATTTCGCTTGACATTGGACCATAAAATCTTGACTTATGGTCACGCGTGAGATACTGTGCCTCAGGTTGACGAAAATATTTACATTTAGTAATTATTTTCTTGAGGCCATTTTGATGATTGAAAAAAATATGTAGGTGCTTGTACATGCAACTGGCTGTGGGGGGGAGGAACGATGAACGACACAAGACAACAGTTTCTGTTTGTCACATCAAGTAACATAATATGCATTGTGCAGTTGAATCTTACCGATTGCTGCCCCTACAGCTTTCAGCAACAAACCTGTAATAAAAAGGAAACAGAACATCACAAACCCGAAAAATGTACATTTTGCAAGCACATAGTTTAGTTAGTAATATGCTGAGCATGTGGTGGCTAGACAGGTGAACTAGTTTATTCTAAGATGGCTAACAAACACAAACGGGATGTCAAATTTCTGAAAAAATACACCTCCACATTGAGAGAGTGCTTTGCGCCCAACAGCCCTCACTAATTTACATCAACTAATTTCAGACAACGCCTGAGTACACCCACATCGCGTTTATGAAAGCAATCCGTACCGGGAGAAATTGCCTCATTCTGATAAAATTGTTGCTTCCCTGCATTAGATGCCTGCGGCCGGATTTTATAATATGGCGTTATTGTCACCAATCGTGTTGTATTTCTAATGATCTACTGGCGGCTGCTTTGGAATTCTTCCCTAACTTGAGAATAAATCCCATATCGATATTGTTATTCAAGAACGTGTGACAACTCACAAATGTCTGAAAAACTCCTAAAAATTTCCACAGCATGCCCTTTTGTAAAAATATACTCCCTTTGTTGTTTATACCGGCACAATAATTCGTCGATACGAATAATCCAAAATAAATATTATATTGTAATGGTAGGTAGACTAACTGTTTTTATTTATCAGGGGGTCAACTACCTCAGTGATTATGGTGCTATAAATTAACCATACCCTCCAGAGGAGATAAAATGTCCTTTGTATTATCTGAAAGTATGACATAAAAATCGGTTTATTAGGTACTTAATGAATACAAGTTCTTAGAAAGCATAAAAATACAAACAGAAGCATAACTTTGCTGTGAAAGAGAAAATAAATCAGTTAACCTAATGCGCTCTTGGCTGTCAGATTCACATATTTGCTGAGTACATTTGGGTCCAATTAGTGCTGGTATCAGTATTATGATATCCGCGTACGGAATAATTACGAGTCTGTAAACTGTGGTTTTGCCAATAAGAAAGGTGAAAATTCGTGAAATTTTGCAACTGTTTGACAGCGATTTCGTCAAGCTAACTTACCAAGTACTGAAGGTTATTGAGTTGCTCGACATAGAGTGGCTGCTACGCTATTACTCGGAAGGCAGTCAGAACGACGCATCAGAAAGCTTTGCCACCACATCACGTGTTTTCAATTGAGATTCAAATGGAGTACTGAAATACTCATAAATGTTGTAGAATTTGTAAGATATCTGTGAAGAGGACTATGGAACTAAGCAGGTTATTAGGAGGGGCGCACGTCGGCAACTCCTTCTGGTTGCTTCTAAAGATTCACGTGATTTTAAAATCACGCACTTTTTGCGGGTCACTGCTAGCCCTGAAGAACCATAAAATATATAAACCACAATTGACTCTCATGGGTATCATAAGAAGTGTACATTATTTTAAGTAGCATGCTTCTTTCCATGAGTAAACAAGGACAGAATGACTCATTTTAGTTCTACAAAATATGCAAAATATGTAAATAAATGTCGCAAGCAGCCATACTTGCCAACGTTGATAGATTCTTGTGAACTTCATCTGCATGTAATTGAGGAGATTGTTTTTATCACGTATTCCTGAAATAACTTTTCAAGGCATATGAAAACAATCAAAAAACCAAAACAGTGCCGAAGTGGTTATGACCAAATGTTTTACAGCACTACGCTCCCTAATTTTAAAATAGTCTCGTTAAGTCTACGTATACCGATCAGTCGCAACACTTTCCTTAGAACAATGATTGTGCACAGACATCTTTTCACGAGAGGTATTTGGGTTTCCCTACCTTAATTTTTGGGTGAATAAGGCCCTAAAAACTCGTGTCACGTGCACAGGGGTTCCTATTACGAAGTCATGTCCAGTCGAGTGTGTACTCACAAAAGAAGGTGGGCATTCACTTGAAAATATGTTGATCTGTATAGCAGAAAGTAGGTTGTCTGTAATGTAGTCTGAACGAATTTAAAAGTAACAGCCGGAAAACCGGCAAGCTTGGAATGTATGTACGTAGTCATCCCCAGATGTACCAGATGCCAAGAAAGCTAGGTGTTGGATGTGACCAAGATTAATTAGCTAGGGTTATAATCGTCTAAGAATTCTCTTGAGGTTATCATCTTCAGGAGTAAAAATATATGCTAATCATAATGTGGTCAAAATACCCCCAAAAAATTTAAAGGAGCAGTTAGACTGTGGAAGGGTGTGCTGTTTTTAAAGGTTTACAGAATACTTGGAATGGGAGGGCAAGCTAAGCCTCACAAGATTTAGACTCCGACGGAGCGATTTATGGCATTAGCTGTAAGTCGTCAGACATTGACACAAACCGTCCTGAAGGGGACAAAATTTATGGTTCTGGTGATTGAGGCAGATGAACACTGTTTTGCGTAGACAAGATTAAGTTACCAAAATTCTCTTGTTTCTTCACTCCAAAATACATATACCAACGGCATCCTGTGGAACCGGAGCTTACGCGGTAACTACAGTACCGTTGAGGTCAAATATGAGCCTTTCCAATGTTAACTTGCTTGAGTTGGGCGAAGGGATCTTTATGTTTCTCCCTCACTCAGTCCATATGGTAAATGCTGCAGCAATCCCACTTCCCTCCTCATTTAAACGTTTGTTGCGCAAACCTTTTTGTTTTGGTGATTCGTCCCCACCCTGATAAAAAAGCCACCCTCTTCATATCTTTCTCCAAGCTGCTCTGTTGCTCTTATGTCCCCTGATATTTACCAGAGCTCATGTACAAGCTAAGCGTAATGAAGATAGGAAAAGAAAAATTCTGTATCTTTTTTCTATTTATTTTACCGTTCATGCATGTTTACCAATTTTAACTATCGTATGTGATACACTTCAAAAATGCGTACTTCAAATATCCTTAATACGCTCTTGTATAAGCACATCACTCAACGTATTGAATGTTCATCGCTTGGGGACGGCACATTTAAGGCGCACAGTGAACGTTCCACGAGAGTGTTTGAACTCATTTGATAATTAGTTTCAGAATGCTGACTAAACTCAATGGTACGAGCTGCCCACAAAGCAGACCTTAGGTGAACAACACTTGGTTTACCGTCAGCGTCCTTTTATACGTACAGTTATGAAAATAATATTATTAGTAATCAATGCACTCCACATCACTTTGTTAGTGAAAAGCATACTTCATAGCTTACTAGACTAACGTACTAAACCAATCAGCTTTTTCTCCAACGTTGTATTTTTAGATTTGTCCATTACCACAAAAATCAATAGATGGAAATTGTGCTATAAATCTATAAATATTAATGTTCAGTTAGTACCACAGTTGTTGGTAGTTTCTAGCTTTCTCTTGGCATCATCTGGAAAACTAACGAATTGGCTATGAAATTGCTTAATTGTCAGTGTTTTTATTCACAAATGGTTTTATCCTGCAAACAACATCCTTTGTAGGCTGATCGAGTCCGGGGAAGTGGTTACTATAATCTTCAGTTCGGAACGTTTTCGGAGGCATAATTTTCGTTGAAGTTCTTGAGCCAACATATGACAAAAAAAGTATCGACTTTCTTTTTTCAGCGCTTTACGCTTCCCGACAAATTAGGCAAAAATAATATGAAAACTCACATTTTACTCCATTTAATGCACCGTCCACCAAATCTGGTGGAGTTAAATGGGAATTTCAGTAAATGCATGGGGGTGTTATGTATATACAAGCCGAGCGGAATGTTGAATTTCTGTGGTTACTATTTATTGTCACATCTTCCAGTTTGGATATATCTGCCAGGAGGTCTACCTACTGCATTTGTGCATAAATTTCGTCGACACTAGTACATTAATTTTGGGATTTTTACAAACAACCATCACACATAACTTCTTCTTGGACGAAAGCTGTTAATATGTGCAAATGTGACTTATTCAACCTTTGCCCCACTTGGTTATAAATATAAAATCGTAATTTATCTCTGGGCACATTCTTGGTGTCACGAAATGCAGTAACGTCCGTTTCGGTCACTACATTCTGGGTAGACTGTACTGGTTAGACTGTAATGGATACGATAGTTTCATCAGTCAGATCTTCTGTTTTCCCAAACAGAAAGCTGGTTTTAGATTCCATCCTGCAACTTTGGATTTCACTGCTGGAATATAAGTTAGTGCTTTTGTTGGACAGTTTCATGTCGTATACCTACTTAGTTTGCTGAGATGTCACTTTGCATCCTTCTGCAGCAACTAGTCACCTGTCAGGCATCCACTAGTTCGGCGGGTTTCCTTGAAACTTAGTGTCATGCAGTGGTCCGGTTGATTGGTGAATGAAATATGATTTGGAGCTGATCACTACTCCGTTGCCTAAACCTGATGCTTTCATTTGTACTTAGACTTTTCGGACGCAAAACGTCTGAATAATTGTGAGAATAAAAACTACGACGCTCTCGAAAATGTGATGAGAATTTGATAATTGCTACAGCATAAATGCTACCAGGGGCGTCACCTTAATACTTCNCGACGCTCTCGGAAATGTGATGAGAATTTGATAATTGCTACAGCATAAATGCTACCAGGGGCGTCACCTTAATACTTCGATAGAATACTCCAGGTTTTTGGAGGTTGTGGTTGATCAGAGTATAAACTTGACCAGAGCCATCTCTTACCTTCTATTTTGGTTGTGACCTCTTCCCCGACACCTATACGAGTAAGAAGAGCACTTTATATCGTATGCAATGAAATGGATTTTGCAAACAAACCTACGCATTCTTATAGGTTTGCGCTCATAAATTACCAAGTAAATAGGCTGGGCTTTGACTATTACAACCAATGTAGGTGCCAAAGTTGTACGTAAATTTTGCCGGTCTGCAACAGTACACAATGAGCTGGTCCACTATTGCATGCGACATTCCTGTCTCTGTGATTCAGATCACTGAGCACCCAAAAGCTGTCCAATTACATGTTCTCAAAACTGTGGCTGCTGTGAATTTTTGTAGCATTTAGCTTACAGGTCTTTTGCAGGGGTAAAAATCTCAAAAATGGCACTGGGTGCGGATGATTTGGGCAACGTTGCTCCCATAAGCTTAATGGTATATATAAGATTATTCGATATATACGTGTGTTGGATAGAACCTATTCACCTTCTTTGTTCCACTGTAGCCTATTAAATGGTCCGTCATGTTCAAGTATACATGTAGTATCGCCCACTTAAATGACTAACCAAATAGTCCTAAGGACATTGCTTTTTATGCCCAACTTGCATACGGTCGATCTTTGGTCTACGCCAGTCTGTTGATGTAATTAGGTTCCGCTGATTTCTTTGTATGCTCAGTCGGTACAGAACCGTACAGCCCATCTGAGAGTATCCTAAATACAATTATAAACATCCTGTCAGAATTTTTAATTAAGGGCAATTATTAAGCGGCCATCTCTACAGATACTGAAATCCTTTTTTTTCAACGCGGAAAATTTGTTGCAAAACACCTCGTACATCCACTAGATTTTCGTGCTGTAGAGTATAAATGACCAAGCATCTGATTTCTTTATATTTGTACAATGCAAATAAAACCATGCAAGTGGAGCATTTCTGGAATAAATCAATTAGTAAATTTTTCTGCTTGATCAAAGGCCAGATCAAAGCTAGGCTACGTGTAAGAACCCGTTCAAGGTAAGTAAGCAGGTACTAAAGGAATTAAACTGCCAACCATTCGTCTGTTGGTTTTTGCTCAAGTTACAAAACAATGTTTTTCGGAAATAATACAGTAAAATTTTATACTCTGAGCTTCTGACACGCGCTCGAGCCAATTTTACAAGACACAACACCACCCAAACTCTTTGCAAACAGATTCTGAAGATAAGGTTTTTTTAGGCACAATTATGCTTTTCAAACGGCTTTTAGTTGAACGCGAAAAGAGATCTGAATTCATTACTCATAAGGTTGCTCAAAAATGTTTGGACATACTAAATGAGATATTCAGCTGGGTTCTAGGTGAGCCTCCTTTCAAAACATAATTGACACGCAAATGGACGTATCTATCAAGATCTGAATTCGTTGTAACACATCTCTGCAAAATTCCAACGGGAAATTTATCATCCGTGTCAAGCATTAATCAGCGCATGATTTCAACAGATATGTTCAGCTAGATGTTATACGTATGATTTCAAAAGCAGTATAGTTTTGAGTTAACAAACCTATTTCCATTATATTTTATAAGTGTACACTACCAAGAAAATAAAATGGATCTTGAAGTGCAAGATACTACCGGTTAGTACAATTAGCAAGTTATATTATCAAGTTGGTTTTTAGATTTCTACTTAAAAAAACCCAAGACGGATGAAGCAAGCCCCAATTAATCAACAGATAATTATTTTAAACGCAATACGGTTACCCAAATGCTGTTAAACTGTTTGCATAAACTCCGAAGACTTCTGTTGCTACTTCAACAAACTGGCGCCACTTGTGGAAGATTACACAGGACTTATTAGATCTTTGCCTGGTGTAAAAAAATAAACAAGCTGCAGATGAAAACCCACTAAGCAAAGCAGAGAAGGACTAAATTTTCCTAAAAGACCTCACATAACTAATTAGGGTTGCTATCCAAAACTGAAGGAAACAACCTTGAACTCTCCGCTATCTAGGAATCCTGTGAAAATGCAAGAACACTACCTGGTGTATGTGAAAGCAAAGCTTTCGTGTTATCTGAAAGGGACAAAAACATTTTTGTTGAAACAAATTAATTAATTTTTGAGGCGATATAAGGCATTTTAAAGTAGGTTAAAAGGAGTGAATAACGGGTCTTGCTTAATGTCTTGAAAATCCGAGGATATATGTGCCCATATACTCATGCAAGTCATGTAAAGCGACGGACTAAAAACGTCCCATCAAGTTCTGGCAGTAGGTCATGGCGAAGTACAGTATGTAATGGGCTACAACAAAATATAGGACCGTGTTCCATACAACGTCATACAGGTCAGATCTGAGAGCCGAGCGCCAAGGAAGGTCAACATTTTCATAATCACAGCTTAAGATCCTCATCCAATTTTCTCCAGCCCAATTCTGGAAAGACACCAGCAGCCCTCGATTATGGCACAGCTCTCAGCCTGGAAGTAGATACGGCTTCATTGGTGATAATTAACTGACTGTAACTAACAGATCCACGGGTGCTACCGTTAGAATGCAAACGCTAAGCCATGGAAATGCATTCGCTCAATTGCTGAGTCTAACTCCTACTCAGTAAATCGATCAAAGGCTCCGAACACTTGCGTGAAATCTATTTGACTTAAACTCTGTTTCACCAATGACGACACAAGGCGTCTTTCGTCTAATAATCAACATGCCAAGTGAGTACTGCGCAGTAAAACAAAGCTTACTTTGTAACGCCTCCAATAATCCCTTAATACTCTCTGTTTGGTTTGAATAAGAAGTATGGACTTCTATACTGAACGTAAACGTTTAATTAAACGAAACAGCATCAAAAGCTGCTCCAAATATTTAATTGCATTACGGTTTCAATATAGTAGACACTCTGAACTGACTTCTGGCACTGTGAAATGTGGTGAATGTGAGAGGATTCCCTACAAAACTGGAACTCGTTTTGTTTATTCCGGGGTGTGCTACATTTTAATAAACACAATGTTCTTTTACTTCCTTTCTCGCAAACATATTTTGCCACTACCCGTTCTGTTCAGTAGAATGATTGTTTTGTTTCTTTCTTGAATCTATGTAGTCATATACGTAGGACACAGGTGGGAAGTTACGCAAGCTTATATCACTGAATTCAGGCACAGGGAGCATTCCAAATACATTCAGATGGTGGTGAATAATATATCTTTTGTAACATGCATTATTTGTACATAAAAATTCGTCACATCGGAAAGCTTTGGCACATTTCGGATTTTGTTTTTTAGGTATAATCTAAAATACTTGACGGAAACGAGAACAGTCAAGCTGAGACTCAGGGGTCATATTTTTATCATCAATGTTGAATTTAGACATTAGTTTATTGGTGGATTTTAATACGGCGCGAATGCTTGTAAATAATTTCAGAGATTTACAGTAAACAACTTGAGGATTTGGTTCTATGCTCACAAATGTGTAGTAGATGTGAACAAATCTTGCTCATGTCGGCTGTGCTTTTAAACGTGCCTACTTCAGTTTAAACGGCATAGACTTGAAGGAAGATGTAAGCAGGAAATGAAGTGTTTGTGAGCTAAGAAGCAAAGAAGACTAAGTAGAGTTCCATACTGTCGGATGTAAAAGGTAGAATTTTCTTGAATCGCTCGTCCAGACCTGGACTGAAACAATGTAATAGTGGATGATCCCAATTGTTTAATATACAGTGGCGATTCGGTTACCTTCCGGTGTCCAATAAGATTTCTATTACGTACAATACGGATTCCAGAGAAGACATTTTTATTACAGTAAAGCAATGTGTAAGTGGCCACTGTGTTGAGCAATTCAGTCGCTCAATTTTTGAAACTATGTCAACTAGGCGAACCAAATGAACCGACGTCAACTCAAATGAGCGATACATTCTTGCCTTAAGGAAGACAACTGATTCTTGTTTGCAAGGTTCCTAAATCAAATAGCTTTTCCAGAAGTTGCAAATAAGACCGACTAGCGTGAATAAGCATTCGAATTACCTCAAGGTTTGAAGGAGAATAGATTTTCAAAAATGTCACCATTGGCACATTTTTTCTAGGCTTGAGCCATTAGGATGCGACCATTTTGCGTTAAAATTGACAGGCAAAAGGGCAGAAGGGTGCCTCAGATCTCAAGATGGCCATTTGCAGCTGTAGTTGTGTTTTTATCCCGAGCCTTCTCTAACTTTAAACGGTAAGCGAAGCAATCATTCAAGGTAGTCAATCATGTTTGTTAGTGTTGGTTACGTGAAGGTCGATGTGAAGCAAGGCTCTACCAAGTGAATCAAACCCCAGTCTCCAAAGCACTCTAAAAGAGACGAATACACTAAATACAGTGTTATTTAATGGCGCCTCAGGGATATGGGAACGTACTTCGTGAACATTAAATCAACAAAGGACTCCGTGGCACATAGAAACATAACTTAAGGTTAAGAGAGTTGGAGCCTGACAGGCCAAGATACCGGGGATATTTGAAGAAAAAATTCCAGGTCGTTTTGTATGTCCTCAAAAAATACCCCGAAAAATTCTGCAGATTGTGTGCGTCCGACCTTTTCAGATTGGAGAAATTACCGGCAAATGAATGGTGCATCTGGTTAACATCCCTCAATGGTCTTCTTCTCTATTTTTTGTGCACCTTTTATAAAGATTTTAGGTCGGATGAACTGAAATCGATGGCATTCCTATATGAAACGCCACACAGACTATTGCTTCTTCTTCGCTTTCTCCAAAACAATGCGCTAATTCCTCATGGCGGCAAACTATTGTAGGCGCAGCTGAAGTCTTTCCGCATAAACCTGACAGACTACACTAGTCGTCTTTTTCTTAAATTACCCAATGCAACTTGTTACAATGACCGTCAACATTCCTACTGATCGAGTAATAATTGAGTACTAAGATATGACAAAAAACATTTTCGAGAAACGTTCTCTGCCTAATTAATAGAAATTATCCTGGAAATATTTTTGGGGTCAAGCAGCTGAAACGCACCAAAATGGAACACCTTTTTCTAGGCGTCAAACTATTGTACAATTTGAGTGGTGTAGCGTCTACCAATAACAGTGAAATAATAATTATGTGGTACTGTTAAGCAACATTTTGAACGCCAGTGAGCAACTTGAATGTACTTACCTAATTGAGGTATAGAAGAGAATAAATTGAGCCACTATTTATGGCCAAAATTCATCTATAAAAAGTCATTCATTTATTTCAGTTATTCCACAGAACTAACATAAATAGCACACACACCTATGACTAGCTTTACAGCCTGGTTTGTTTACGGAAGACGGCGTCTTATGTGCTACGTACAACCATGACGTTCACGTTCGCAGAAATTTTGGAGTCATATCTTATCAACTCATAGCCTTCTTTGTTTCTGGTCTAAACTGTTCAAGAGCTGAGCAAAAACTCCGGAAGACAACAAACCTACGTCTTCAAGCATTCCGATGATACCGTGAAATGCCAGACTATGGTAAGTACTTGTTTCACACAGCGCCATCGATTACGCAGAAAACCGTGTCAGAAGTATTTAACTCCATTTAGGCTTGTCACCGCATCACAAAGCAGGACTGCATGGAAACGAACTTTATTAGCAGTAACGGAACTAGCGCTTCTGACCTACGTTCCATCATAACCAAGGCTGACAACATGAAAAGTGTGAAAAGTAGCCCATTCTACTTTGTTCCAATATAAGTAGAGTTTGGCTGCTAACCAGTGTATCGATCGCGGTTCATTATCAATTAAGTGTCAACTAGTTAAATTAACTCTTCTTTAGTCCTAGGCGATTCCATGGACTTGTGACTAAACATGCCGGCGACTGAACAAATGTCGCAAAGTGGTCTCAGTAAGTGGCCCATTTTGAATGTCCTGTAAAATGTAAAAAATAACGCCTGCGTGTTCGTTTGTTTTTAATTTATTATGTAGCAGGTTCAACAAATTTTCCTACGTAGGTGTGTTACTTATGTCGTTCTTGGTACACAAATACTCAAACATTTGCGACTAAGGTTGAGGACTGCACCCCTGTCTTGTGCTGCCTGCGTCCTTTATTTAGTAGTCTACAAACTGACTGTGTTACGCTGACGAGGAAACTTACCTGCTAACTTATACAAGCTATTTTGTACTTCATTCATAGGTGGTAGATAAGAGGTTGTAGATTATGAAGCTTTATAATGCAACACTTGAACAAATACAAGCGCCCGGAGTATTGAAGCAATTTAGAAGTCTTCTGTAAATACCCATCGGGAGTAAACTAATGAACTGTGAATAAGGTTGACTTGGTTTCACTCATCGGTAGATGGAATTTTAGCTAGTCTTCCCTATATCATATAGACTCGGGTAGATTGTCCGAATATTGTAGAACCGCAATCAGAGGGAACTGAATATCCAGCAAGACATGGAGTATAAGCATCATTTTATGAGTTAGCTTCCATCTGGGAAATTATAAAGGTTTACTAGGGATCCGTTTTCACATGAAACGATTTGTAAATTGACTGAGCGCTAAATATCACCGGTCCACAAAGATGATAAACATGCAAGAGAATAGAACAGGCAACATTATTCTCAGCATAAGCATGATTTCACGTTCCAGTGCCCAAAACAAGTCTAAAAGACGTGTTATGATGACTCATAAAAGTAGCTCCAGTTTGTTGCCCTGTGTATCGTGTGCGATGGTTTGTTGCGTAACGTACTATGACGTTTACAAGCAACACTTTTGCGGCTACAAAGTGCTGCGGCATCCTTGAGTATCGGAGTGATATTCCAAATAGAGTTAAAGCCTGATAAACAAGATTAATTTCAACAGAATCGTTTTATTTTTCTGGTCATCAGTGAAAACCTGTGATTAAATACCTCTTGTTTTTTTGCATTTCGTCTAAAAACGAATTTCTCTTATCAAAAACTCACATTTTTCCGCTTCACCACTTTCAGCTAATACACCTACAGTAATAAAATGACTAGTTAAATCGTTGAGAGCAAATATGCAATTCCAAGGTACAAAATACAGTGTTGAATACGGAAATTCCAAACATTGTCAAGTATAACAGGTTTCACTTCGCTTGCATACGGCTGTTTATATTACGCCATGAAAAATTACCTATGATTTGCTCTTGAGGCTAGGATGAGTGCCGCTGATTACTGACTTGCACATAGATAAACGTGTACTGGAGGGTTACAAGATATCAGACCAAAACCGAAGCAGTATTTACAAATAGGTTTTAAAAAGCGGACATATTGAAGCGTCTTGTTGAAATTTACTGGACATTTTCTGAATATCGGACGATAACGAACAAACTAGAAGATTGTTTAATAATTTGCTCATTAAGTATGCACAAGACACAGGGCGGTGCTTTGACACTTGAACAGATACTTCTTGCACTTTCATTAGTATCAAACAACGCTGCATATCTCGCCTCCCACAAGTCTGTATGCACGCGACCGATGGTCAGTTCGCCTGATTTAGGTCAGCCTGGTCCATCAGGCTGACATCCTCAAGCACATCATGCTTCATTTTTATTTGGTTACCGTTTGTCCACGTCAACGCTTAACCGTCTTGACTTGTACAAAGCATCCTCTTGACAGTCACCAAAGACGGACGGGCTCGACCACCAACCAATCAGCCATTGTGCGCCCTGTTTCCTCCTTCTATCATTCTAGTGATCTGTTTGTTCTTCGCACCAGTATGGAGTGGTCTTCACTACTTGAACTGACCTAATCTAGTTAGCACAGTCCTGAACGGCCATCAGTTTTTGGCGCTATCTTCCGCTTCCTCCTGGCTATTTCGGGACATGCGTTGAGTGTTAAAAACAAAGTTCTTCATTAACCGGGAGACGTAGGTGATATTGATGAGCTACGAAAACTTATAACAGGTTTTTAATTAACCTACATTCGCTGCAAACTATTCCTTGATCGTTTGGTTGTTGCGACCCATTTATCTGCCTTTTTCATCTGCCTAAAACCTGGGTATTACCGGCAACTCTTGAATACCCCACACTAAATGAACCGATCTTGATCCGCTATGATAATTTTTGGTACCCTGTAGTTTGCACTTACTGTCTGCTGATCGTAATCGCCCGCTGGTTTGGCATGGCAGCCACTTCGACCTACCCCGATAAGAGTTCTGTTATGACTGCGATGTGCTGTCATCACGAATGCCGCATGAAGTCAGCGGACCAATCGTCTATACAGAAATATATTGCATGCAATATTGTCCCCATTTCAGCCCATCTCATCAGATGAAACCATCATCAGACCACAACATACTCAATTTCATCATCTCTGGACAGCGTGCAGTCTGCCGGAGTAGATCATCTTAGGGGCGCCGTCCCGTTGCATTCGGCAATCAGGTTTCGTCCCAAAACACGAAGTGCCATTGGTAGTGAGACATCCAAATCATTGCTCTCTTAGGATAATATAAGGCTTCTTCCGGGCTTAGTATATCGTAGCGAACCTAGAATGTCTCCATTTCTTTGTCTCTCCTGGTGCCCTTCAACACCGTTCACGTGCCTCAAGTCTGTGGTGACCTATCATATTAAGGAATTCCGCCGGTGTGGTCGTTCCCACTTCCCAGGATCCAGCTCGATGACCAGGCTATTTGCATCGAACGTGATATTTTAGGCCTCATCATCCCTGGCTTCTTTTCTTGAAAGATAATAAGGTAAGTGTCTTCTATCCCCAGAGAGTGCCAGATCGCAAAGTTATACTCCTGAAATAGAGAGCGAGCGAGCTTTTCCTGAGTATCTTTGATCGTTCTGACCTACTTAAGGGATATGCGATCAATCTACATGTGTCGTAGCAAACAGAAGCTGGACGTCTCAGGAGTCTAGCCGATCGCTGATCATATTTTCTTGTTGGTTGAATGATTTTGTGTAAGAAAATGAATTGCATTTTCAATGACCTCATACTTTTGCTTTAGAATTGCGAAGATGCCCTAGTCGCCATAATCTTCTGCGACAGCAAATGCCCCTTCGATCTTGATCTCTTAGAGGGTGAGCTCTGGTATGACATCCGCGAGTTTCACGCGCGCGAATAGGTCGTTCCGTGGGGTGAAAATCGGCTCGAAATCCCCAACAAACCGGGTGGAGTCTCCTCCATATGGACCGTTTTGATTTGGAGACTGAATAGTCCCGAGCTTTTGCCAGTTTGTTTGACAACTGGCTAGCTTTCCTCCGCTACATAATACCCAGGTGATGTCACCGAGCTTCGAACTCTCTCTCTCTCTTGCCTTTACTGATCTGTAGCTGGCTTGCCACATCAGCCGCGACCGATTGTTCAAATGCGCCGCCGTGCTACACTTTTCACTGTGGCAACATCTTTGGTTTATTGATTCTCTAGTGATTCAAGGTTTTCCGTTTATATTTTATTGCGGTGCTCCTGTATCTGCAACATAGCCGGTGGTACCTTAGGCACTTCACGTAACAAATGCGTGAGATTCTTAAAAAGCACTGCTCTCACCAACGCACCCGAGCCCCAAGAGGAGGCTATTTGCATTTAAAGAGCTGGTTCAGCAACACTGCGGATGTGCCACTCCTAGTCCTGGCCAGACACGGTCCAACTAACCGAACACACCGTCAGGTCACCATCTATGGGAGGTTTGAGACGTCTCATAGCCCAGTGATAGTCAGCTGGCTGAATGTGTCTTTCAGCGGTGGCCCAGTTCATCCCGTCACGAACCCTTTAATCAGCTGTCACACGGACCTTAAAGGGACTTTTCAGCGCAACCGATGTATCCCGATCGGTCTTTAGTGCAGACATTTCGACCACATACTCGAGCTTCTCAAGAAAATTTTGGATATCTCAATTTTCGAAACGTGTGGCCACTGGCTCTCCATTTGGATAAAAGAGGTGGCCTTGGAAATGAGCACTTCCGAGTGCAGCGTTGTTTGCCAAACAGAACAGGTTAAGCTGTCAGATGCCAGTGGGTATAAATATAAGGACATTACTTGCACATTGTTTTTGGAAATGAACAATCACGTTTCCTGAATGTTATTTTGATATTTAACGACAATGAATACACACTGCAAAGCGGTCCAGTAATTTTCTTAGTAGGCATCTATCAAGTTTAGTGGTGGCGTTGCGAAGCCTCATCACAGGATATCTATACGTTTCTTTAGTAGAATATAAGATTGTAAGTGTAGCTCTGGTTTTACACAAATTGCGTCTGTTTGACCTTCTTCGGCTTTACTTCCCAGTCTTGGGCATTCAACTGACACCTCAGTCTGAACTTTCAGTTCGAGATCAGCACGTAAGAATAAACCACCCTGACATTCCCAAGAACGAACATGCTGAGAGGGTGAATATATATGTAAGTAAGGTGCAAACACAGTGAAACGTTATCTTACCCGAATAGCCAACTTTCAACACCTGTAGGATGATGAAGCTTTTAAAAACTGTGCCCATCATTGTTGTTCCGTTAGATAAGCCGCTTAGCCCTGCCAGGATATCTATATCCTCTGGTTCAGGTATAATTAAGTCCGGGTCAATACTGCATATAAGACACCTATGTGTCTTTAGCTGTTGCCACAAACATTTGGTGGTTGTTGTAGGTAGCCTAATCTGAAAACCAATCAAAATTTTGTCAACACACAGACCCATATTGGTAATGAATACAGTTTTTACCCTGCAATACACGTTAGAAAGAGCAAACTTACCAGTTGCTACTTGTTTTCAGCACACTGACATTACGCTAAGGTATGATCCAGTTGATGGAAAAGAACACCCAGTCACACCCAGTGCTTACCGTTATAAATAATACAGGTAGTTTTAGTCAACTTCGTCTCAATGGTATCCGTATGTGAGTAATTGATTAACTGATTAGTCGATTTGGAAATGCACATAACTTCAAACCTTTCAATAACAAACCGGTGGCCAACTCCTGCGACGAGAGCACATCGAAGGAGCGGACCAGGACACCGATTCAACTATATTATGCTGTGGTAAAGCATTGTGTCTGAAGCCAAATGCTAGTTGGTTAAAAGTACCCGCGGTCCTCCAAGAGTTGGTTTGTCGAGTAGCATGTGGAAATTCATTCAGGTTTGATACTGAAAACTGAGGAGCTGAAGTGCTGCTTCGACGTTTAGTGAGGCTTAAAAGCAAAATAAAATGAGTAACACAAAGATCAGCGAATCCAAGTGCATTTGAGCACAACTACAAACATAGGTTCAAGTAGCTTTGAGGTACACAATAATCTACGCCGTATAGCAATCTTTAAGACAAAACGTGACCGGGGAATCACAGCGTAACGATCAAGTAAGAGGCGTCAAAATAGGACGGACGACATCTAGAGAACGAGCCTTCTATGATCTATGACTCGACTCTTCTTCACGAGTCCAATGAAAATAAGCCTTTATGTAGCCTAGCGTGTGTTTGGTGTTCTTCCGGGTACGCTTCTGTTGATTAGTCCGGAAATAAAAATGAGGGAACTGACATTGCGTAAACCAACCGCCTTTTGGATTGCCTGTATAACTCACTAAATCCTCTAGCTCAGCCAAGCACATTTGGAACTCCTAGCCAAACGCATATAAACATCAAAATGACTGTGATTTTCCCGAAGGTTGAGAACTTAGTGTCCTAGGAAGGAAAGCAAGTGATAAAAAACACAGTGTGGTAATCATTCATAAATGGGACCCTGATACCAATTAAAAACTTGAATTGCCAACGTCCGCTGAAACACTTTAGTTGTGCCGTCAGGAACCTGCCATGCTATCAGCCTAATGTATCTACATGGCACGTTAGATTATAAAACCCATTTTACTTCTAACAGCTTCAAAATATGTATCAACACTTTCTGCAGTCACTAGGTTGGCGCTTCATAGTTCAAGCGATGCTGAATGTCAGGTATTGTTTTCGTGGCAATTATTCACACCCTTAAATCAATATTGCTTTTGCGATCAAGACAGCCTTTAACGTGGCCTTGCTAAAGGCCATGATATAAAGAAATGTGCAGTAACACAAATAAGGTCCCCCTCCTAGGTGAGGCATCAGAATCATCACATATGGCGCCTAAATAAACTATCCTAGCTTGACGCTGTCAACTCTTGGCCAAGGTGCGCATATTATATTTAGTTAATTTGGTTACAATAGACACCATAAATTGCCTCAATGACGAAGGTACCAGTTTGTCTGGTTTTGGCAGTTAAATTGGTGTGCATTTGGGCAACTGAGAAAACATAGATATAACCTATATTTCTATTTCATTATAAACATATTTTAACAGACAGTTGAAAAATTGTCCTTGGTTACTCCATTTTCTGGTATGTGCTCTGGTATTTTTTGAGACATATGTACGATGCCGTCTAGACCGATATACCAGCATATATGTAAGGTATAGATAAAGTTTAGGGTCGTTTTCGAGCTGTCTTCTAGCCTCTTGGAACTTCGGAACAACGCAGGGAGCTACGTATGAGGTGAGCCGTGGGTAAGTTCACGTGGTAACAGCGACCAGTGCTGCAGCAACTGCTCCGGCCTGTACAGTGTTCTCGAAGTCAGGAAGCAGGGAGGAGATGCGGTTGCTCAGTGTACTTGACATCTGCGTTCAAACCTGGCTTGTCCATCAAGTAGATAAAGAGCTAACGAACCAATGTATTCTCTAACTGCATTGTGGTACCCTTAATATAGAGCGATATTTACATACTTGCGTGATCCTTGATGTCGTCACTGAGGTTGAAGAGGTTAAATATAAAAAAACATCATTGGTGCTATTGTAGCTTACGATTGGGCAATTTGACTAGTCCAATCTAATGGCTTATGCTGATACCAGATATTTGTTCACTGCTGTTTTCACAGTGAAACAGAGGTTAAACCACTGCACAAAGCGCGCTGGTACTCAAGGATGAGTTAGGCCCACTCAAAAAACGTTAGGGCTAGTCGTACAATGGTAGTGCTCGGTCATTGTTCATCAAATAAAGCCTTGTTTTCTTACTCCGAGATCTTATCAGCAAACAATTTACCGGACACGGCGTCCTGTTCATATGTGACCGTGCAAGTACTTCCAGCGTTTGCCAGTGAAGGAGCGTTAACAGCGTTAACATCACTGAGCACGACACGGGTTTGTGGTGATCTCTAATAAAACAACTCTTGAACCTTTTCCCCCTCTCCTGTACTCCTCCAGTTGGAGATAACCGCGTTTCTGCACGAGTTTCATATTCCATGGCCTTACAACAAGTTTTGCTCTGTCGTGCGTTCAGGGATTTCCATGTGCAACTAAGTCTTACCCAACAAATTCGTCGTTCATTTTACAAAACAGAAAGCCCACAGCAGGCTACCAAATGAACTTCAAGCACGAACCTAAAAGCCAAGAATTGGCTGTTTGCCTGATACAACATGAGAATTCAACCACGACTGGCCTCGGAGTTACCTTTGATGATATCGCAATTTGTTCAAAAGGTTTGCCGAAAAGTCCGCTTTGTTTGCACGGCTTTTGCTTATTAAAGTCTAGTCATATCCCGTTCGTAACCCCAGACAAAAATTTGAAAATTATTACCAATGCCAGCCTTTAAATGGTTCATTGTTTTCACCAGCTGTTGCGAACAAATTTGATCTGTTTTACTTATCGTGATAAAAGCCGAGTTATTTCTAGCTGCCTTGGGTCAGTAAACGTTAGGCTGGAGATGAAGGAAGAAGATTCTACCATTATTCAGTGCACTTTTGCTTATACACGATTAAAAGTTGCTGTGTTTCAATGAAACCAACGGCAGATGTGTCCGATTGCGCACATCTCATACAATCTAGCTATTCCCAACAACATGCAACGTCTCCCTAAATTCGTGTACTATAAAAGGTGCAAGCATCTGCTTTTGGATTATCAGACTGTGGTAATATGGTGTCATAAAATAGCAGAAAATCGGCCCACTTGCATGAGCAGTAGCCATTAGCCTTATAATGGAACCCGGTCACTAGGCTTAGTGTAAACGAAAAGTGCAATATAACAAATAACGATAAAATTGCCGTGAGTGATGTGAAAGAACAAAGCAAAAATGAATAACACAGCTTCATCAGGAACGAATAATGTTAAAAATAGCTCTCTGATAGCTACCAGTGCAACAATATAACGATTAATTAGAAGTCATCCGTAGGTCTAGTAGAAAACGGGCACAAGCTGTTTAACACACTGGGTGAATACGAACTTATATGTTACTCGCCCGACTTGTTGCGCAAATGATTTGATAAAATTTACAGCCGGTTGCTCGACAGCCAATTTACTACGTTTGACTGCCTGTTTCAAAGAGAAATAAAAGTTTATTATTGTATCGGCTGTGAGAGGGGTGAAACGAGCAAGCAAAAAATGAGTATTCTGGGCAACATGGCTTCCTGAGGGTAAAGAAACTTTTCGTGGCGGAGTTAAAACACACAACAGAAAATAAGCAACATCATCTGTCAAGGGCGATGTAGTATACACGTGTGTCGTTTGGAATTCAACCAGAGTTTGTGGAGCCGAAATTAGGATCCTACTCAGGCAAGCGAGCAAACATCATTGTTGTGCAGGTATTGATTGGAGAACGCTTGCATATCGGAATAATGCGTGGCTTCTTTTTGCATGGGGTCAGTAAACTAAATCAGGTTCAAACTACGCTTGATGACATCAATAGCGGAGGATACTTTGCTGCTACAGGACAGAATTTTCTGAGCAAGTGCTGTCTCGGCGAAGCATACATCTTATGATATATTTTCAGCTTTTGCGTCATATTACCTGTGTTACTAGTATAAAAAGTAGACACACGTAATAAGTTGTGTAGCCTAATTTTGTAACGGTATTATGGGTGGTAGCTATTTACCGTGTATCGCAACCTGAATTTCATGGACTTTGCGGAAAACGCCAACTAAAGGGGAATGTGCCTAGCTAAAATCTTCGCGTCATTTTGCTTAGTTGAATTTTTTCTGTAATGTTTGAAATGCAGCAGTTGCCAAGCTCTTTGGTTAAGCATGTGAGGCGCTTATTTTCCCTATAGGAACGGTAATTATCGAAATGCCAGATTTCTATTTTCTTGATCAAAGCCGCTTGTTCCAACACAACGGCCTGATTAGGATACCTAGTGCATTGCCTAGACAAATATCAGTCGCCTTGTTTTTCACTAGTGTGCAGTATACGGTTACTTCACACAAAAAAGCAGATAAATATTTATACTTGTTTTGTTCCGCCACACGTTTTTATTACAAGGGTTTTGTCAGAATTTTTAACACTTAGCTGAGCCTAGTCCTTATGCTTTTTTGCCGGTAAGATAAAATTAATACGCCAATGATCCAATTATCCTCTCTATCCGAAAGCGTGCTAAGACTTAATGAATTTTATGCTTTCTCGCTATGAAAACGTTGTGGATCGATTTGAAAGATGGGTGTGCATGGTATCAGTGTTCATTTGTCAGCGTTGATGTACGGAGATATTTCACGGAATTAATTTTGCTTAAAACATACATAGTTTTCCAGCGAGACATCTTAATTTTGCCCAAAATTTGGCGAAAATCCATGCTTCTTGATCTATCAAAAAAACTGTGCTCGGTAAAACGCAACGTATTATTTCGTAACTGGTTATCCCCGTTTTAACGGTTCTAACCATATACTTTTTTGTTGTTTGATGTAGCATACCAGTTAAATGGATTTTTGTTAAGTTAAAACGGAAGCAATTTCGCAATAACGTCATAAATTATGTTAACCAAGCAAGCTAACCAGACGCGCCTTCTCAATATGACGTCTTTGTGCGGATGACGATTGACCAGTGGCCGGCTGTTTTCAATGGACGGGAAATAATTTATCTTCCGGTGGCAATTTCAAAAGTGTAAAAAGTGCCGGAAGAAAATCGACTCATTAGCGTTCGGAATCATGCTTTCAAGGTGTTTTGAGATTAGTCGGACGCAATTTCACCCGGTTATTTGAGCACGCCTGCTTTACACACGAATAGAGAACAAATATCTTACCCGGTTTGCCTAGTTCAAAACAGGCCAAAGCAGCATAGGAAAGCCACACTAGTCAGAACTGCTTTGAAAATATAAGCTTTCTTGCAGGTTATTTATCTTATCCACACCTTTTGCACATGTATTGTAGGGTTTTATACTGAATAATAGCGGCGCAGTTTTTGAAAGCAACCTACAAGACGTTCGTCGTAGATGCTGCGAAGCAATTAATATAACGTTCCCCATTCTTCCATTTATTTCATTTATGTATGTAGGTGAATCGTCACTTTGCTGGGAAGCAGGGCGTTTAGACACACAATTACACAATCCAATTTTGGTTTATGGCAAACTTCCCTCCAGCAAGCCTGGAACATGGGTGGCGTTTTTGCGTTCCAGCAACAAATATTATATTTACAAACGAACGTTTAACTTCTGATGAACTAATTATGAACAACGTGAGCTCAGGGTGAAGAAGACTCCATACTGCAGCTGCGCGTCAAAATGCAATCATAATGTTGATTTGTACAGGGAATGTGAGACAACCTAAAGGAATAAGGGTTACGTCAAATCATTTTTCGCTAAATTTGCTTGACAGCAAAGTGCCCGGAACAAACAGCCATTTGAAACTAAATTATGTGGAAGTATCTCATCCGCTTATCTGGCATGTAGTAAACAGTCTAAATGCTGTCTTATGCAATATTTCGAGAGTACTTTGAAGAATGTAGGACAAAAATATTCAACTCCCCAAAAGATCGCTTGGCAACAAATTAAACTCCTTTTTACTCAAAGAGGTATAAGTTGGTTTCATTGTGTCAAGTAAAGCTCGAACTAAATACAGGCTGTTGCTCTATTTGTCTGGCAATTTCAAATCACAAGCTTGATTGTTACTGCTGTACATTCTGTGGCTTAACCCTTTTATCATACCTATGTTTTGTATTTGTTATACTTATTTCGTTGACATATGTTTTACAACCGGTTTTTTAGTATTGACGTCAAACTCATCTAACTACACTGAACTGAAGCATTTTAAACTCCAGCGTACGTTATATTTGCAGAAAATTATCCCCTTCTCGATCAAATCTACCCTTATTGTAAAATAACATTGCTCATTAGGTGTATATTTTACGCGCTTAGAGAGCCCTTTAAGGCACGTTCTCTTTCACGAAATAAATCATTATTTTTAAGATTGCTCAAAGTTTCACAGGTTGCCTCAAAACAACTCGGCGGATTTGCAGTTCGACAAAAGTGTTTTCAGGGTTCTCGGAAATGACAGGCGGAAAAGTGGCCAATAATTAGAAGGAAAATAGATCATTACTTTCAAAGAAGGACTGAGGCACTTGTGACTTCACTACGGGTGTGCATTCGACTAAATTTTCTGGCATATGATCTATGGATAATGCATCAAGACCACCCGTGTTGCACCAAAGACGAGTAACGTTTATCAAATCAGCACATTAATTAAAGAAAACTAATGCAAACTTTAGGGATGCATCCTTTAGTACATTTTTCTGGAAGGCTTCCATGCGGACTTTTCAATTTTTTCATTACTGGCAAGATCTAGTTATGCGCATTTTTATGAACGAAGCAACACTATGCCTGGGCACTCATACGATATCGGGTGAAGCTGCTAGATGTTTTTTGATACGGGCGCCCCTTGTTGTGCAGGTATTGATTGGAGAACGCTTGCATATCGGAATAATGCGTGGCTTCTTTTTGCATGGGGTCAGTAAACTAAATCAGGTTCAAACTACGCTTGATGACATCAATAGCGGAGGATACTTTGCTGCTACAGGACAGAATTTTCTGAGCAAGTGCTGTCTCGGCGAAGCATACATCTTATGATATATTTTCAGCTTTTGCGTCATATTACCTGTGTTACTAGTATAAAAAGTAGACACACGTAATAAGTTGTGTAGCCTAATTTTGTAACGGTATTATGGGTGGTAGCTATTTACCGTGTATCGCAACCTGAATTTCATGGACTTTGCGGAAAACGCCAACTAAAGGGGAATGTGCCTAGCTAAAATCTTCGCGTCATTTTGCTTAGTTGAATTTTTTCTGTAATGTTTGAAATGCAGCAGTTGCCAAGCTCTTTGGTTAAGCATGTGAGGCGCTTATTTTCCCTATAGGAACGGTAATTATCGAAATGCCAGATTTCTATTTTCTTGATCAAAGCCGCTTGTTCCAACACAACGGCCTGATTAGGATACCTAGTGCATTGCCTAGACAAATATCAGTCGCCTTGTTTTTCACTAGTGTGCAGTATACGGTTACTTCACACAAAAAAGCAGATAAATATTTATACTTGTTTTGTTCCGCCACACGTTTTTATTACAAGGGTTTTGTCAGAATTTTTAACACTTAGCTGAGCCTAGTCCTTATGCTTTTTTGCCGGTAAGATAAAATTAATACGCCAATGATCCAATTATCCTCTCTATCCGAAAGCGTGCTAAGACTTAATGAATTTTATGCTTTCTCGCTATGAAAACGTTGTGGATCGATTTGAAAGATGGGTGTGCATGGTATCAGTGTTCATTTGTCAGCGTTGATGTACGGAGATATTTCACGGAATTAATTTTGCTTAAAACATACATAGTTTTCCAGCGAGACATCTTAATTTTGCCCAAAATTTGGCGAAAATCCATGCTTCTTGATCTATCAAAAAAACTGTGCTCGGTAAAACGCAACGTATTATTTCGTAACTGGTTATCCCCGTTTTAACGGTTCTAACCATATACTTTTTTGTTGTTTGATGTAGCATACCAGTTAAATGGATTTTTGTTAAGTTAAAACGGAAGCAATTTCGCAATAACGTCATAAATTATGTTAACCAAGCAAGCTAACCAGACGCGCCTTCTCAATATGACGTCTTTGTGCGGATGACGATTGACCAGTGGCCGGCTGTTTTCAATGGACGGGAAATAATTTATCTTCCGGTGGCAATTTCAAAAGTGTAAAAAGTGCCGGAAGAAAATCGACTCATTAGCGTTCGGAATCATGCTTTCAAGGTGTTTTGAGATTAGTCGGACGCAATTTCACCCGGTTATTTGAGCACGCCTGCTTTACACACGAATAGAGAACAAATATCTTACCCGGTTTGCCTAGTTCAAAACAGGCCAAAGCAGCATAGGAAAGCCACACTAGTCAGAACTGCTTTGAAAATATAAGCTTTCTTGCAGGTTATTTATCTTATCCACACCTTTTGCACATGTATTGTAGGGTTTTATACTGAATAATAGCGGCGCAGTTTTTGAAAGCAACCTACAAGACGTTCGTCGTAGATGCTGCGAAGCAATTAATATAACGTTCCCCATTCTTCCATTTATTTCATTTATGTATGTAGGTGAATCGTCACTTTGCTGGGAAGCAGGGCGTTTAGACACACAATTACACAATCCAATTTTGGTTTATGGCAAACTTCCCTCCAGCAAGCCTGGAACATGGGTGGCGTTTTTGCGTTCCAGCAACAAATATTATATTTACAAACGAACGTTTAACTTCTGATGAACTAATTATGAACAACGTGAGCTCAGGGTGAAGAAGACTCCATACTGCAGCTGCGCGTCAAAATGCAATCATAATGTTGACTTGTACACGAAATCTGAGACAGCCCAAGGGAATAAGGGTTACGTCAAATCATTTTTCGCTAAATTTGCTTGACAGCAAAGTGCCCGGAACAAACAGCCATTTGAAACTAAATTATGTGGAAGTATCTCATCCGCTTATCTGGCATGTAGTAAACAGTCTAAATGCTGTCTTATGCAATATTTCGAGAGTACTTTGAAGAATGTAGGACAAAAATATTCAACTCCCCAAAAGATCGCTTGGCAACAAATTAAACTCCTTTTTACTCAAAGAGGTATAAGTTGGTTTCATTGTGTCAAGTAAAGCTCGAACTAAATACAGGCTGTTGCTCTATTTGTCTGGCAATTTCAAATCACCAGCTTGATTGTTACTGGTGTACATTTTGTGGCTTAACCCTTTTATCATACCTATGTTTTGTATTTGTTATACTTATCTTGTTCACATAAGTTTTACTACCGGTTTTTCAGTATTGACGTCAAACCCACCTAACTACACTGAAATGAAGTGTTTTAAACTCCAGCGTACCTTATATTTGCAGAAAATTATCCCCTTCTCGATCAAATCTACCCTTATTGTAAAATAACATTGCTCATTAGGTGTATATTTTACGCGCTTAGAGAGCCCTTTAAGGCACGTTCTCTTTCACGAAATAAATCATTATTTTTAAGATTGCTCAAAGTTTCACAGGTTGCCTCAAAACAACTCGGCGGATTTGCAGTTCGACAAAAGTGTTTTCAGGGTTCTCGGAAATGACAGGCGGAAAAGTGGCCAATAATTAGAAGGAAAATAGATCATTACTTTCAAAGAAGGACTGAGGCACTTGTGACTTCACTACGGGTGTGCATTCGACTAAATTTTCTGGCATATGTGGATAGGATAATGCATCAAGACCACCCGTGTTGCACCAAAGACGAGTAACGTTTATCAAATCAGCACATTAATTAAAGAAAACTAAACTTTAGGGTAGGGATGCATCCTTTAGTACATTTTTCTGGAAGGCTTCCATGCGGACTTTTCAATTTTTTCATTACTGGCAAGATCTAGTTATGCGCATTTTTATGAACGAAGCAACACTATGCCTGGGCACTCATACGATATCGGGTGAAGCTGCTAGATGTTTTTTGATACGGGCGCCCCATGTGTTGGCCTGCAAATAGTACCGCTTGGAACCTGAAGAATGGGTATTTTTGTATGGCGCATCATCAGATAACAATAAAACTACCTCACTCATCCCATTTCTGAGCCAGCTTCAAAAGTGACGGCATTTCTGTTTTAGAGAACGGTCTCACGTGCGCCAACTGAAACCGTTCCATCATGGAAGAGCTCGCTTTATTTATAGGCAGAAAACATCTCTCGCGTAACTTGACATATCAACTGGCCATCTACACCTATAACTGACCTTTTTTTCGCAAAATAACGCTTTTTTGAGATATCTGAGTTTCTTCAATACAGAAGAAAACAAGGTGTAGAAGAGCTTATGGTAAAACTAAGGATACGCACTGATGTGACAATTTTTATCTTGGGACAACCAACTCTTGAAAGAAGTCAATGAACGAATAAGCCCCCCAAAAAGCCCACAAATTTAATTTTTTTCGTTGACACAGAAGCAAGCCTTGCGCTTGCTTTACACAACTAATGCTTCCATATTTCTTCAGAGAGACAGGCCAGTAAAACTTTTATGTTTATAACTGCATGTGACTGCAATCCGGCAAACAATAAATCTCTATGCCATCACTCTTGAAATGCCCCTAGATAAAGGAACAAGAAGTTTCCGGTTTAGTTAGCAAACATCAAACGCACCAATTTTATGGAAGAATAACCACCATGAACTTACTGAATGGCTGCGTAAGGTGTTTTCCAAAATATTCTCATAAGTTTTTTGCAGTATGCAGCGCAAAAATCCTAGGCTAAGATGGTCATTATTTTGGGCCATGTAACTGTCACACGTGTATCTGCATTGGTTGATCGTTCGGTCAGACCAAAGCTCCTTTTTACTTGTATATGTTAATAATTAAGATCATTCCACGATTTTGCGTCAAATGATAATGAATTCGGAGATCGAAAGCAAGACAAATGTACCGTCTACTGGATAATAATACAGACCGAAGAACCAAATCGAATGCTTAAGATTTTGCCTTATCCTTTTGTATTTGTGGTCTTCCATGACACTTCACTAAAAAAATGTACCACCCACCGCCAACAATAATGTTTACTTCCTTATGTGTCAAACAAGGTTGACGTTAATGTTACGTTTATTCAGTGAATCTAATATAATAGTTTGTTGATAACGTTCATTAATTTCTTCTTGAATGTCGGGCGTCATTCCCATTTGGTGTCCGTTCAGTCTAAAGGCCATAACTATTTATTGAAATTATTGTTTATTGTGGTTACAAAAATATCATTGAAATACACCTTTCTTCTCTAAATTAACTAGTATTTACTAACAGCAGTTTGAAATAAGACGTAAGTGTTCGTAATTTAATTTTGACTTTTGCACACTTGAAGCAACATTTCAAAACTGTACTTTCTGCTCAAGGTATTTGAAAACAAAAGGTGGCAGAAACGATATATATGGTGAATTCACGGTGCATTTTATATGCCATTTTGTACAGTGTGCCAATATTCGAATTTGCAGCACGGATGTCTTAGTCCTAATGAATGGGATGCAATAATCATGCATTCTGATGCATTTGCGGTTGGATACAACTAAATTTCGAATAGGCATTCTCCAGATATTCTCCATATCATATCTGCCTCATCTAATAACGTAGCTCTTGTGGAGGCTGGCGCACCTAGGCTAAGACATAACAAACTATCTCTGCAAGGTTACCTCATCCTTGCACATCTGAATTTAATCAAAAGCCGTTACTATCAAAACACAATAATGCACGTAATTTATAAGAGTCGTCTGTTTGCTTGCTAGCGTGCTTATCAGCAAACCATGTGACTGGACTGCTTGGTACATTCAGCAACATATTGGAGTTGCTATGCTACTTTTAGTTAATCGATTCATGAGTATAGCTTTAAGTGTGGGTTGTGTCAGAGAAGCTTGAACCTTCATAGACTGCCATGGAATGTACACCAATTTTCATATATTTCCAATCCCTATTTGTTGTGCATTATTGTCGGCACGCAAATTAATTCAAACAAGAGTTACTGCACATCCGACCGGCAAACATAAATACTGCAAACTTTAGGATCATTACTGCTCTCCTAATTGATGACAGTCCTGCACCTGAGATTTCATTCGTAACTCCCAACTCTTACTAGCTTACACCCTGACGGCTTGTAGGTTTGCAACTTGAACCGGTTATACTTCGACGGCTGTCGCAATATACTCGATAATCCATGGGGCAACACGGCATAAAACGGTGACGGAACTTCTGAGATGTCTTGTGAAATTCCCGGAAATTTCAGTGAAGTGAGTTGGGCGCTAATTTTTGCTAATCTCAAATTTGCAAATTTTGCACAAATGGTTCCAAACTTTTCCTTTGTTACGTTCGCAAACATCTCACCGCACTTGTTGTAATATTCTTGTTTTTTTTTGGCCAGCGTTGTTCTAGACGTTTATCTAATTTGTTGTTGAGTGTGGATTAATGGTCGCTCACTTTCGGATGCTGAATTGCCTACGCTGCGCTAGTTTCATATGGCCACGAAATTCCTGTTCGTCCCCATAATGTACCTTATGTGTTCTGCTGAAGTTGTTTGCTTATATAGTGTTGTATGCAGGGTGAATAATTATTTGGCAGGATGTGGCTCGTGATGAAGTTCACACGACTTATGAGGCCTGTTCAAGTTGTTTTACCAATAAACTCCATAGAAAGCATTAGATTTAAAAAAGCGGCAAAAGTGCACGAATTTACCCAGGCAAGTTTTCCCCTTTCCACGACTCATGTTAGGAACTTCTCATTTAATATTTAAATTTTTCCGGCGTTCATGAGTATGTACTATGACATCGCTCGGTTGCAAAAGGAAGGTTGATCAGAATTTGCTTGACAATACATTTGTCCCTCACACAGCAAACGCTTAACATCTGTACGAGTTCAAACTGCTCCCTAAGAGTAACATACGACTTCACACTTTAGCTTTATCCGCATCTGCATTGTTTTGAAACTTCTCTCGTAGTTCCCTCTTTCACAAGCTTCGAATATTACGCTTTTTCTTCATTGTAACTTTATATTCTGCAGCTATAAATAGTTCGCGATAAATACTCAGGACGTTTTACTGTAACAAAAGGACCGTTTCCACTTTTACTGATACAACAGCTGACAGTGGTACACTGTCTGCATTCGTACGGAAACTGAGTAAAAAATGAATATCACGGTAGATGCAGATCCTATCAAACAAAGCCATTTCCGATTTCCATTAAAATCATTTTTTTGCTGTTTAATAAAACATGAGATTACTTCCTATTCTCATCCATTAACCAAATTAATAAAGCAGACAAGCTCTTTCCATTGATAGCCACAAACATGTTCATGCACGAAAAACAAAGGAGGGCTGTTTTTAGAACTTGCAGATTAGTGACAAACGAACGAACAAACATATTTTCGTCAGCTTGTGTTGCGACACTCTGGGGAAATCTGTAAACGGTTGAAGTTCCAAAAAACACAAAGGGTTGTAAACACAAGAGGTAAAACAATAGTCAAGATGAATCCAAAAGCATCCGACAGGATTTTTGGACAAATAGGTTCAACACTTACGAACGGTTCACAACAAATAACTGGCTAAAGAATCTCACCGGCCAAAGAACGAAAACCGTCTGTTAGCATATAATAATGAACAGCAGAACAGACGGTAGAGCGCATTCTACCGGTCAAAATAATAAAAAAACGAGGGTCTGGACTAGTCTTGGAAACATTGATTCACAAAAACGATGATGCAGAAAACTACTACCGCCAAAACGGCCAGAACAATGTTTGCTGAATCAAACATTAAAACAAAAACTACAGTTCTGTGCCAGGTGTCCAAGGGAAAACATAGTACCTTACCGCAAAGTAACGGAAATAAATGAAGCTCGTCTTAACCATAACTTGGTGTTTGCTGATGAAAAAGGATTGATCACTTCACACCTGGTCAGTGGGCGTTTACCAATATTTCGACAAAAATCGAGAACAAATATGGATCTGCGTTGTATGGATAAAAAAATCACTTCACAAGAAGTCATCCGGTGAGGTTCTGCTGCCGATATTACAATAATTTATTAAAATACACAGTTCTGTCTATATTTTCACAACTTGTCGTTGAAATTTGCAGTAACAATGCAGATACCCATAAAATTATGCTTTGCGCGCGAAGGAGCGATGGCCGATGTGGAGTCTGTCGACTGAGTTTGATAAGATGTATTCTTTTCGGCTAATTTGATTTCAAGCTGCGATCGAGTTACTGCCTAACGGGAACAAATATCATGCAGCTACCAGTAGCATGCGTTTTACAAAATCGTTTACCATTCTGGTGACCAAGTTATTGCACCACTTATCAAAGGGTTTGGATTGTTGTGGAAAACATATTTAAGTAGAGTTTCTTATTTATACTAGTCCAGTTCGTTTGTTTTTGCTTTGTGCTGTTGCACTATATGTATAAAATTTGCCGGACGATCCGTACGGTGTAGATTTCTCTTTGCTAGGGGACTTTGTGATTTTGAAATATACCTGGACCTGCTGAGAATTTCCTCTATGCAGCTTTGTTTTTTGGGCATTTTATGGCTGCTGTGGTTCTTCGAATTCCAGCTTGTATTTGTTGCTTTTCCGTAGACTCCAGCGTACATGTGTTCTTTCGGCAATTTGTTAATGAAGACGTCAAAAATATCCGGGTTTCATCACTTTCTTATTTGTGCAGCTTAAAACGTCAAAACGTCCTGCTGTACTTCGTTCCTTTTGGTTGTGTAAAGTGTTCTCATCTGCGTCAAAGATACATCTTTTATGAGCAAATTAGGGAATACATCCTGTTTGAGGTGTCTGTAGCTCGTGGAATGGGTGATATCTGTGATGTCCGCCCTGCGTTTTCGTTGTATTCTCAGTTTGACCATGAATATGTGATGAAATACAGGGCTCGTATTCGGCAGAGGTTCTATTTTTCTGTTTTCAAGTTTGTATGGCGTGGTTTTCCAATAAATAGGCCGCAGCACTCTTTGGAAATTGATGAGCTACACAAACAAATAATGAGGTCAAATTACATAATACTATCGTTTTGTCCAGATCCATGTTTGCTTTTCTCGGGTGCTCATGAAAGTGTTCGGCATTGTGAACTGAGTGATACGACTCACAAAAGAGATGTTTAAACTTATGAAGTGCTTTCATAGAAGTGTAGATGAGTATTTCGGTACTAATACTATTTGTTACAGCAATATTGTTTCTTTCGGTAGACTACGAAGTCTGTAGAAGCAGAGACTGACAAAACCATAAGCCCTGAAATTTCAATATTTTTTTCGCAGAGCTAATTGTAATTTTGGAGCTTCTTTGGGTTCCTAATAATTGTGAGTGGATTTTTTGTTTTTGTCTTGTTCAAATTGGCGATAGTTGTTTTGTTTTGGAAAGGCTCTTGATATTGTGGTGTATCAAGGTTTGTCTATGACCACTGGGACTTCCAGTAGAACTACCATGATTTAACGTTTTTAGCTTGTTTTTGTGCCATTTCTTTTGCCGGAATCTTGTTTGGTATGACGTACGGAGTGAGTTTTGCCACAATGACATCCTGAGTGTCACTTGTTTGTAGTGCACATGACATAAAGTGTACGTGGATTATCTCACAAAACATTGTACTAAAGTACAAGGACCTCGCATAATATAAATGCGTAAGAAACGGTTTAGTTACGTGCAAAATGATCCGTAGGTTTCTGGTTCCCGACATCAAAGATACGATGGTTAGTATATTAATAACCTGGTATCCTATGACACTGGTTCATGTAATTCGATTTAACTTGATATGCACCTCTCTTTGCCTCACCAACCAAAATTAGCAGTTGTGTAGTGATTGACGAAGTCGCGTTTGCAACCTTCGAGGGCAGCTGCTGAAGATAATTAATGTCGGTCCAATGAAGACTGGCTTGATGAGCACTGAGTGAGAGCATGGAAGCGCGCCACAATCAGAGTTCCATAACAACATAACAATAACAGCCGTTGGGAAGTTCATCATTATCACTTAGATGTTAAAGCAGTTAAGCAAATGTGGGGCATAATCTATGACACTCCTTGCAAAACATATGGCGTAATCCACCAAACAACTGGGAAACGTGGAATGCTCTTCACCCAACATTACCATAAACAAGAAAGAGAGCACTCGCCACCCAACCGATCATCATAATATTTTATCCGCATGTTGAGAAATCCTTTGCAAAACCATTTGCAAAACCATGCAAACTGAAAAGTCATGGTGTAACCAAAAATCACCATGCACAATCTTGCTGGCAGCTGCGACTGCAATTTGTTGCACATACAGTCGCATGTTTCTGGGCATCTTAACTGCTTTTCAATCGGTTAGCATCTAAAGTGTACTTCAAGGTTTGTGTGCGTTGATTCTAATTAAATAAACCTTTTGTAAGGAACACAAGAGTTTTTGTAGAGGTGGTATACTACCTAACCCTCATGGGTGAAATTATACATCTGTCCGAATCATTCAGCTGTTTTTGCGCTCACTTCCATATATGCAAATATTATCTTTGTGCAACCATGTTCGAAATTGAAAATCCACAGCTGTTCAATGTGCATCATGGTCGTCCCCTCTTATAGCAGTTCGTGTTAAATCTTCGTGCGGGTCAATACGTCCCAAGAACCCGATCGCCTCTCTCATATCTTTCCTAAGGACAAACGAAGCAATTCCCGTGAAATAATCCATGAAATTGACATGAGTGTTCAAGTTCCACCCGAATCCGTACGCCTTCAGTCCTTCTGCAAATTATAAAATCTTCTGCCTCATTTATGATAAAAATTTGGGTACAGAGAAGAATTCCGAAGGGATCGATGCGGTCACGTAGTAATGTATATTTACTGCGTTCACTAGACTTTCAAAAAGTACACATAATACTCTAATTATTTTCCTGCACTCATGAAGACTGCTCTGAATCTTGGCGAACCGTGCAAAGATCCATGTAATATCCATAGGCATTTACAGCGAGTTGACCGGAATGCGATTAGTCCGATGAAAAACCGACTGCCATGGCAACGCAGTCTAGCTGAAGACACCGGTGCTTTGGCGGTGTGTTTAACTTACGATTTGCAATGGACATCATTGCCTTATTCAACATTAAACAGCAATACGGGCTTATGCAAAATAGAATGAGCATTATTGAAATTAGCTAAACGACTAGGCAGCAGATATTTTCAACTCAGCAGATATTTTTCATTGCTTCCCCTGAATGAACAACATAGGTTGACATATGTTGACAACCTTTGTTATGCTTCACACAAATTCTTGTCTTTTCACGACGTTCTGGAATATGATGTGCGGGATGTTAGCGCCAGTCTTGTCCAAGCAGGTATTTGATTCCACGAGACCGATCACCAGTCGCTTATCTCTTTAGTACGATGGGTGGAAGTTGGGAATGCGTAACAACACATAAGTATCAGCCAGTAATGGACCCTCCATGAAGAAATGCACAAACGCTCTCAGCCCGCGTGCACGTTTTCGCAAACTGCATTAGGTTTCGGGAAGTAAAATCTCAAGTAAACCGAGAAAACTCAGTGAAGAGATAATCCAACTGCGTTGGTCTGCATACGTGACAGTTGTCATTTGCGTTTGCCTATATAAGCTTGTTTCGAAGCCCTATTTCTTAATAAATTAATTTCATAAATCCAACGTTATGGGAAACAAAATTTTCGTTACGTCCATGGTAGCGGGACTGATCCAAGCGACACCCATCTACGTCTATAGCCGCTGCGGGAATACTAAAAATTCTCGCAAAAATAAGGCCGTTTAGACCTAGATGCACTGAATTCGTACAATAAATTTACTGAACTCTTCTATTATATCAACCATGTGCTTAGATCTCAAAATGTTCAGCCATAAAAAGCAATCTACTAATAACTCAATCAGTAGACCAATAAGTATTGGCATAGTAAATTTTACGGTTATTCCACCTACCAATGAAACCGATAGTTTAATAGATGAACGGTTTAGCTGACCGCGCTAAAGCCACAAAAACTTTAGAACGAATAAAACATGTCACTTTTATGGATGAACGGTTTAGCTGACCGCGCGGAAGCCACAAAAACTTTAGAACGAATAAAAAATGTCACTTTTTATCTTCAGCCTTTATCTGAAGAATGTACTGAGAATAGTAAGA
>NW_008752233.1:184064-184993 GCF_000715545.1 Opisthorchis viverrini | reverse complement strand
CGAAAATATATTTGCCCAAACCGTGAGTAGAGGAGATTTCATTCCTAAACCATGTTCTTGATCATGGACTACCGAGCCAAAAACGAAGTGGTGGAGATTCGAACATGCTTTCCTACCTTCCACTAATTCATCTACCATTTTTTCTGAAAGGATGTTGTCAGCTCATAACTGTCACTTGGCTGTTGCTGCAGAGTCCTCTCTTTGACCATTTGAACAAAACCAATTCACATCGAAGCTAACAAAAATATCATCTAGTTCAATAGGGACACCCGCTAATTGGTTGGCGAAGTCATGTGAATTATTGATGTAAGCACTATATTTTTCAGCGAGGGGATTTAAATAACCGCCAGAAAGCCTATGCAGTAAAAAAAAACCTATTCCGTCTACTATCTGTGGCAATGGAATGTTTGTTTTATGGAAATTGCAAGACCATAAATTCGAAAGCAGCTCAACCTCTTCGTTCAGTCACTCACTAGAAGAAGTGAATTGGCAGTGAATTTCGACAGTTCCATCCTGGGTTCAAAAACCCCGCATTTAGCAGGAACCCACGGATTGCCAGAGTCGGAGTAAGTTGCCTGTTAGGAGATCGCATCTAGTCAGTTCCAGGCGCAATGCATTAAGATTCAACTGGTTAGTGCAACGGAATGCCAATGACCGTATTGCGATACCGGTTCACCGTCATTCTCGCTATCACATGCAGGGATTTTGGGCAGCGTTTTAGACAACACAGTCACAAGTGCAAAACCGAAGTTCCGATCGGAGTTTAGCATTCGATATGACTTGATGTATGCGTTATGCGAATAACCGTATTCGGTCGATTTTCTGGGAAGTATCCGCCGAATTTACGTTCGCTATGATCATTTTCAGGTTATCTTGTCGCAATCGGTCTATTATTCAGCGTAATCAAAGTTGTTCCATTCAGGATATCC
>NW_008752233.1:173347-177860 GCF_000715545.1 Opisthorchis viverrini | reverse complement strand
CGACTAATTTTCAGCAACCTCATGAGTGGCGAACTACAAATATACATTGTATCGCGATATCTCGAATATCGTAGCGATCGAACCATGCGGCGACCTGGCGCAGCAAATCAAGTTGCTTGGAAATACCACAAACGACAGATTCAGCTGGGTTCTAGGAGTGTCTCTCGAAGATCCAAATTAGTTTGTGAATGAGTGAATATTCGTCAACTCTTGAGTTGTTTGTTCTCAAAGGAAGGCCGTCCGCCGACGTAAGCCGAATCTTTTTATGTATTTGCCATCTCCTGGCACTTTATCATCAGCTTCCGCCTCTAGACGAGCAGCACAGTATCAGAGCGGACGGATTTCCAACAAATTATGCCAGATTCACTCATGCCCAATCGGTCGGAATGACTCCGCTAAGTTTTTACTTACTTATTTCTTTCTCAGTTCTTAATACTCCATACATTCAGCGAAGCGACGGCAACCTACGGTAGCCATCCTAGGGGTTTGTGATCGGTCTCGATTTGAGATCTCCGCCCAAACAGGTATGGCCCCAACTTGTCCATGCCCCGGAAATGGCTTCATGTATTTTCTCAATAGTCAAGTAATTCTGCTCAGCGTTGGTCGGTAAAACAGTTGCAGATTCGGCAACTCAATTCCTCTGCTTTCGGACTGCGCAGATACGGCGATCACTAGCGTCTCCTGCAACTATGAACACCTGTTCGACGCTGGGCGGTTTGTGAGTCAGTTACTGATCCGCGCTTTGACACGCTCAACAGCCTCAAGTGCTTTTACCACCCGATCTTGCCCGAGAAAGTCCTACATTGGCGCAGAAATCGTGTTGAAATCCTTCCCAGATCTATTATACTGTAGTGTTCGGCTCATCCAGGACCCTGTCGTTGGGGCCGCTCGGAATAGAGGATAGCACAAGCTGCAAGCTGCTCTCTCAGTGAGCAACCGCTCACGGTTGAGAATATTCTATGACAATTTGAACGGATGCCTTTTTATGTCTGTGTTACTCACAATATACGAAGCTTAAATGAACAACGCCAGTCGTTTTTCCCAGTCAAGATCAACTGCAACGTGGCCAATGTCGCCAACGTGGCAGATGCTCCAGGTGTTCTACGCTCAGCTGATCAGCTGCTATTTGGAAAATAAGTGAACGGTTTGAGGGTGTGAATTATGTAAGAACTACCGATCAAGAAGCGTTGTTACATTACACTGTAAAAGAAATAATTAATGGATGCGAATTCCCGACAAATGCAAAATTCAAACGAATTCTCCTGCGTCAAATCCACCAATACGTCATTCCACAGATCGTACTTCTAATTGGGTAGTTGAACATTTGAAAAATGCGAATGTTGAAGGCGGAAGCATTTCACATTTTCATGTCCTCACAGGCGAGCGAAGTGTGGTTTATCTGCGGTAATACAGGACACATTCAACTTGACTGTGAAATGTTTAGCTGAAGACATCTCTAGCTACTTTGTCCGAAAGTTCGTCACATGATTTTAGGACTCATTCGTGTCAAAAACTTAATTCCATCGTTGGCACACGTAGAGTTGAGTGTGTTATTCCGCGGTCGGATCTAACTGCATTCTACCCAGTGTCGTCACAGTGACCACAGATGTTAACATTCGCGTTATCACAGGACATTCCGTACCCCTAGTTTGTAGTTGCCCGGTTCCCGTGAGATTTCCCCAAGGTACCACAGTCAATTGTAATGTTTTGGTTTCAACCTCGGGTCCATCAATCATCGGATTCAAAATTTTGCACCCGCTGCGAACTAGTATCTCCTTACTGACTTGTGTGAGTCAGAAAGGATTGAAACAAATGATTCTTAAATGGTCTAAGACAACAGGTGGCGTGCAAATTCTCAAAGTGAGGCTCGAAACCACAGGAGATCCTATGTTTCCTAAGAGATGAATTTTTTCGTTTGGCTTAGGTGAATCTGTTCATCAGGCATCAAATTTAATGTTGAAGACAGTATTACTGACTCCTATCGAATCATCGAATCGGCCAACTCCGATATTCACAGGAATAAAGGCTGATGATGGTAATCCGAGAATTTTGGGAGACTTCCAACTAGCGTCACTTACGCGGCTACTACAGCGTACCTGCACTAAGGAAGAGCACGATGATGTACTAAGGCGTTTAGCAGGTTCAAGCAGGTTCTCAAAAATCGACCTGAAGAATGCTTATCTCGAAAAACACTTCTAGACGAATCCTCTAGTAATCTGCCGAGATCGGCACACTTTTTGAGCTATCCCGATACAATTTCCCTTTCTTTTTTGTCGGAATGTTTCACCACCCATGTTTCAACAAGTTACGAAATACCATAAAAAAATTTGGAAGGTGGTTTAAACGTATCAGTATAATGTCATAGAGCATGCTGCTGATAAAGATACTCAGGATATGCATGGGTCGTCTTTACCAAATCAAGTAAAAGTGATTTGTGCCTCATTTCCTCATTCACTTAGCAAATTCAAAATTGGAAAGCATATCCTTCAAAAGTATTCTTAGCCATTTGATGATTTAATCGTTTACTTGCTTCTCAGAAGACACTGGCTTCTACGCTGAGATGGTAGGAATCACCGTAAACGTGAGCGCATTCCAGGATAAGCGAGATCTTATAAGTTTCAGAAGGGTCCGGTGAAAGGTCGGTAGTTTTTATTTCGGCAACGTTTCGCTTTTGACACAAAATCTTCTTCAAGTCAAGTGAGCAGGTCGCCAAATTGCCCAGGTGATAAGAAAGGCGGGAAAACAATCTGTGAGCCACCTTCAGATCCTCACACTATATCAGTGTTCAGTGTGAATTCGGGCTCTCGTCGATTACTGGGGTTGTCCAAATCTCATTTTGGTGTATTGAAAGATTTTCAAAGGAATTCTGATCGGAATTGATTTTTTTGATTTGGTGTGTGCTTTCAGAATTTACTTTCAACATGTGCGTTTAGGTCAAGTGAAATTCAAACATTAGCCACCCTTTCTGATGATGATCTCATACGTGCACTTTTCAGCTCGACTGACCCAAAAATATTCTCCACACGCTTTCCAGTTTCGCGCCTTTTATTCTGTTAACATTGACACAGGTGACTTCTGCCGCCTCCGCTATCAGTCTGTGTGACGGGGACCGTGGTCCTTGCCTTAAAACCTCAACATTTTCTAAATGTATCAAGTGCGCTTTCCGCATTTGACAAAGCTTCCAGTAACGCTTGATATTAATCTGGGTTTCTCGGTGGTCCGTTTATTTTCCCACCATACTCTCTCATTCTGCTGTGTAGTTCCCTGGCCGTCTGTCCTGGTGCAGTCGTTATACTTAGTTCCATAGAGAAAGTAATGGGTTTTGCTTGCCGGGAGGAAATCCTTCAAATGAATTAGTGCAGAGCGCAGGGTTCTCTCTCTGGAGAGCTACGCTTATGTCAGCCATGTTTAGAATTCTTAGAATGATTTGGAATAACAGCGGTCCTGATCCATTACCCGTTAGGTTTCTCTACCGGTGAAAGGAAGAAGGAGGAATGAAGAAAGATAGCAAAGCGAAATTCTACGATCATCACATACTGCTCGCGTGTTTCCCATCAGAAGTATCACCGTTAGACACCCCCACCCCTGAAAGCTTATTCGCATGCCATCGATTTTCATTGACATCCGTCAGGTCAGCTTCTACAGCGGGTCTACTCGGCCGCTCTTCGGGTGTAACATGCCACTTGCGAACCTGTGTTCCATTCACTACTTCCGATGCCCGACCATGTTGAATGGTATAGACGTTTCCTCGGCGGCCCTGCCATCGACTGCTAAGATTTCGCGACCACAGTCCACTCCTTCCAGCATTCATGTGATCCCTCCAATTGACCTTCGTGCCTATGGGGAACGTTTGGACAATTCTACTTACCTTTTTCTGCCTAATGCTTTCCTGAGCGGTGGTGAAATTTTCGCGAGCTCTCCTACTTTCTTCCCCTAGCTTCTCCGTAGGCAAACGGATTACCGGCCACAATCCAATTTCCTGGTCAACCGGACGGCACGGACGTCATTTTTTGGCACCTCATTTTTGGCCACGATGTGATGCATATATACTCCGCTGATCGTCGTCGCCCACTGATTCGGCGCGGCTGCCGCCTCAATCCATCGCAACAGGTGTTCTGTCATCCTCACGATGTATTGGTTCTCACTGGCTGTCAACGGAAAGGGGCCCGTGGCCTCAGCTGACCACAACTCGCCGATTTCTCGGACAGGAATATGTTCCATGGGATTGGTTGCCCCTCTCGTATCCCCTTTCATTAGTTGACAACGCCTACAGGACACCACACAGTCCATCATCTCATTTCCCATCCCGGGCCAGTAGGCCCTCTGCCGAAGTAGGTCGTACGTCTTGGTGCACCCTGCATTCAACGATGATTTTCCGTCTCAAGACGCGAGGTATCCCGGGCAGCAAAACATCTGAATCAGTGGCGTTCCAGGAAATTATGCCAGCTTCATTCAGCCTCAGCCGATCAAAGTGACTCTGGAACGCTTCTAATTCCTTGTCTCCCTCTCCGTT
>NW_008752233.1:168436-171724 GCF_000715545.1 Opisthorchis viverrini | reverse complement strand
GAACCGCTCTTCCGATCTCTCGACTGACCCAAAAAAATGGTCTCCACACGCTTTCCAGTTTCGCGCCTTTTATTCTGTTAACATTGACACAGGTGACTTCTGCCGCCTCCGCTATCAGTCTGTGTGACGGGGACCGGTGTCCTTGCCTTAAAACCTCAACATTTTCTAAATTAATCTAGTGCGCTTTCCGCATTTGACAAGGCTTACAGTAACGCTTGATATTTATCTGGGTTTCTCGGCGGTCCGTCAATTTTCCCACCATACTCTCTCATTCTGCTGTGTAGTTCCCTGGCCGTCTGTCCTGGTGCAGTCGTTATACTTAGTTCCATAGAGAAAGTAATGGGTTTTGCTTGCCGGGAGGAAATCCTTCAAATGAATTAGTGCAGAGCGCAGGGTTCTCTCTCTGGAGAGCTACGCTTATGTCAGCCATGTTTAGAATTCTTAGAATGATTTGGAATAACAGCGGTCCTGATCCATTACCCGTTAGGTTTCTCTACCGGTGAAAGGAAGAAGGAGGAATGAAGAAAGATAGCAAAGCGAAATTCTACGATCATCACATACTGCTCGCGTGTTTCCCATCAGAAGTATCACCGTTAGACACCCCCACCCCTGAAAGCTTATTCGCATGCCATCGATTTTCATTGACATCCGTCAGGTCAGCTTCTACAGCGGGTCTACTCGGCCGCTCTTCGGGTGTAACATGCCACTAACCTGCCTGTGTTCCATTCACTACTTCCGATGCCCGACCATGTTGAATGGTATAGACGTTTCCTCGGCGGCCCTGCCATCGACTGGATTTCGCGAGCCCTTCGGGTGTATCATGCCACTTGCAAACCTGTGTTCCATTCACTACATCCGATGCCCGACCATGTTGAATGGTATAGACGTTTCCTCGGCGGCCCTGCCATCGACTGCTAAGATTTCGCGACCACAGTCCACTCCTTCCAGCATTCAGGTGATCCCTCCAATTGACCTTCGTGCCTATGGGGAACGTTTGGACAATTCTACTTACCTTTTTCTGCCTAATGCTTTCCTGAGCGGTGGTGAAATTTTCGCGAGCTCTCCTACTTTCTTCCCCTAGCTTCTCCGTAGGCAAACGGATTACCGGCCACAATCCAATTTCCTGGTCAACCGGACGGCACGGACGTCATTTTTTGGCACCTCATTTTTGGCCACGATGTGATGCATATATACTCCGCTGATCGTCGTCGCCCACTGATTCGGCGCGGCTGCCGCCTCAATCCATCGCAACAGGTGTTCTGTCATCCTCACGATGTATTGGTTCTCACTGGCTGTCAACGGAAAGGGGCCCGTGGCCTCAGCTGACCACAACTCGCCGATTTCTCGGACAGGAATATGTTCCATGGGATTGGTTGCCCCTCTCGTATCCCCTTTCATTAGTTGACAACGCCTACAGGACACCACACAGTCCATCATCTCATTTCCCATCCCGGGCCAGTAGGCCCTCTGCCGAAGTAGGTCGTACGTCTTGGTGCACCCTGCATTCAACGATGATTTTCCGTCTCAAGACGCGAGGTATCCCGGGGAGCAAAACATCTGAATCAGTGGCGTTCCAGGAAATTATGCCAGCTTCGTTCAGCCTCAGCCGACTCAGGAACGCTTCGCAAGTGTCATGATACACCCGAGTGCGAATGAGTAGACCCGTTGCCGAAGGCGACCTGACGGAGGTGAATGAAACTCGATGGCATGGAAACGAGCCTTGAAGAGTGGAGGTGTGTAACGGTGATACTACTGATGGGAGGCACGCGAGGAGTATGGGGTGTTCATAGAATTTCACTTTGCGTCTATTGAAAAAGGGGGATCTGTTGCGGAATTCTTGGAGACACTTTGTAACAATTGCTTGCATTTTACCGACGAATGAGTGGAACCGATGAATCTCCAGGAAAGTTCGAAAAGACTCGCTGAGGAGAAGATGTGTCCAATTTTTTGTAACTAAGATGTAAATTAGAGTTTTGCTTTCCTGTTCCATGGTCTGCAACCGGTCAGTTGACCTCTCCGGATAAATAAATCCGGAACGAAGGCCTTCTTTGCACCGGTATTGAATATCACTTGTCTACTTCTGCGATCAAAGTTAGAAAACCCACATCTATATTCTGTCAGGCCATTTTGATTGGACGGCCTAATCCGCCGACAAAGGGATGGTACAGCGTAAAGGTATATTACTTGTGCAATTTTCTTGGGTTTATTGTGGCTGCTATTCTCATTTGCAAACTATTTCTATCTTGACGGGAACTGCAAGAAGGGCGAAATTTGTCGTGGGCTGTCCAATTGTTTACAGTAACTTTAGGAGTGATGTAACTTAAACAACAGCGAACTGCTTTCGTCGAATGTCGTACCAACTGGAGTACTGAGCAGGTTTGTGAACCACATTCGGTTGCAGCGGAAGATCACAAGCAAACAGTTTAACTCGATTCATCTGAGTCTCCTCTCAAAACCGAATTCATGTGCAAATGAGCAAAGTTTTAGAAATCCGTCCTTTTTTCGTTCAAATATTTAATGGTGTAGATGTAAACACGGGGACCGATAACGGAGAATGAAAAACCGGTGGTGATCTCTCGGAAGATATCAGGCAAACGTATGTGAAGTGTGAATTCCAGCGTGTACATAATCAACACGCACGCCCCCAGAGCCTAGCTAACTCCCGGTGATACATCAAGAATAATTTCCTCAGCTAGAGTGTCCACATGAATTTGACCGAGGTGATGAACATCTGGCTCATTGAGTTCGGGGTGACCCAACGTTCTACTCCTTAGTCTACATCGACATGTATATGGAATATCTGTAATAGCCACTTTGTAATTTATGTACGAGGGAGTATAGGGAAGCTTTTCACCGCCGAGGTGTTTATCAGAAAAACCGAACTGCACATTTGCAGACACTAGGACAGGTAACTAAAACTCCTTCATGCATCTTGTTTTTTAAAAAAACTATCATCCGTCGTCCTCTTGAACGCGTCTCCTTGAGCTTCTCCGGATACACATTAATCATCAGGCAACTGTAAAAAGAGTGATTGATACCCGCCATAGCCCAATTTTTTGATCGAACAGAAGACAGCGCTGCTGACCGTGAATCAGAATGAGGTGGATTGCCTTCAGCAGGCTGTGCTGATGCACGATGCGCTAGCTACACCTATGGCACCGGTCTCCTCGTTGAGCCGCCTGCAACTGCTTGATCGGGGACTGCCCCTAGCTGATGAGCCCACGAATGGGAAACCGGTCGTTGGCTGTCGACTAATTTTCAGCAACCTCATGAGTGGTGAACTACAAA